>NW_024722228.1:0-10000 GCF_018991925.1 Homarus americanus
ACTATTACGTATCATTTGCGGAGATGGTGGTGGTGGTGGTGTGGTGGTGGTGGCGGTGGTGGTGAACAGGTGGTGGTGGCAGAGATGGTGGTGGTGGTGGTGGTGGTGGTGGTGGAGATGGTGATGGTGGTGGTGGTGGTGAGATGGTGCGTGGTGGTGGTGGTGGTGGTGGTGGTAAAGCTGGTGCTGGTGGTGATGACGCTGAAGATGCGTGGCAGGGCGCAGGTGGTGTGGTGACGGTGCGAGGGGCAGACAGCAATGCAAGACGTGTGTGGTGATGGCGCTGAAGGTGTGTGTGCAGTGGTGGTGGCGGTGGTGGTGATGGTGGGCAGCACTGACAACAGAAGCGTACGTTAGAGGCGAGCAATGTTGCGGTGAAAGCGCGCGCGGTAGTAGCACAGCAGTGTAGCAGCACAGCGGCGAGTAGCAGCAAGGTGTTATGGGGTGAACATTGTTATATAGCTGCAATGAGCAGAGTAGCAGCGTCAAGCAGGGCAAAGCAGCAATAAGCAGAGCAGCAGCACGATCGACGCTGCAACAGTTATTGTTGCGACAGCAGCGCTAATGGGTGCGGCGCAGCTGTTGGTTATGGCATGTTAATGGTTATGGGCAGTTGCTACTGTTGGCGGGCAGCTGCCACCGTTAAGAGCAGTTGTTAACATCTGGCGAAAACAAACAAGCGCAATGAAAGCAAGCTGCGGCAGCAACTGTTATGGGCAGCGCACAGCAAAAGTAACAGCGTATGCATGGCAGCGCGCGGCGCAAACAACACGTTGGCGGCAGCAAATACGGGCAGGGCAGCGGTTAACAGGGCAGTGGCGGAAAGTTATGCAACAGTACGCTACTTTGTTGTTACTGTTGCGGGTAAAAGCCAAGTTATTTTGCGAAAGCAATGGCGATAAAGTTGTTAACAGCAGGCAGCATACTGCTGGTGGCAATAAAGTACGTTATGCGCCAACACGTTAAGAGCAGCATAACAGCGAGCGGGCAGTTGTTAATGTTATGGGCAACAGCAATGTTGCGGCAGCAACACGGTTACAGAGCAGCCGGTTAACAGCAGGCGGGCAACAGCACAACATGCCACGGCAGTTAAATCATCGCGATGAAAGCGTTTGTTTATGCCAGCGGTTATGGCAACAGTACGTTATGGCAGCAAACACGTTAAGAGAAAGCACTGTTAAGGGCAACAGCGTTACGAAAGCAACGGCGCGCCAAACACTGTTATGTGGCAGCAATATCAAGGGCAGTGTCACGTTATGGGTGAAAGGCCATGGGTGGCAGCAAACACGGTTATGGTTAAATGTTATGGCAGCAACACAGCAGAGCAAAGTGGCGTTATGGGCACAGCACAGCATGGCAGCAACACGTTATGCGGCAGCAAACGCTGCGCAGCAATGTTATGCAGCCACGCGAGCAGCAGCGGTTAACAGCAGGCAACAGAAAGTATGGCGGTAATAAGCAGTGGCAGCAAATACGCGAGGGTGAAAGAACACCAATAAGCGTGGCAGCAACACGAAGCAGAGAAAGCAGCACAGCAGGGCAACCACCACGCAGGCAGTTAACACCAGGCAGCCATCAAGCGTGGCAGCATAACAGTTATGGGCAATGGCACGGGTTATGCCGATTGCGTGGGTGAGCACGCGAGGGTAGTTAAACACGTTATTATGTGGCAGCAACACGGTGCCACGGCAGGTTAATGTTGCGGCAGGTGCCACCGATTGCTGCGGCGGCGCTGCCACCGTTATGGGCAGTGCTGTTACCGTTATGGGCAGCTGGCGACGTTATGGGCAGTTAAGCGCCACGCAGGAAAGCAACACGGCGGTGGCAAATGATTGAGCAGGGCAACAGCACGCCACGGCAGCGCGGTTAACAGCAGTGTGCAGCTGTACCACTGCTGCGCGTTGCGCGCGTTATGGCAGCAAAATCACGTTATGGGCAACAGCACGTTAATGCAGCAGCTGGTTATCGTTGCGGCAGCAGCATCGCGCCACGGCAGCAACACGCTGGCGGGCAGTGCTACCGATTGTTATGGCAGCACAAATGTTGCGGGCAGCCCAACACGTTATGGGCAGCAACACCCCAACAGCAATGTTACGCAGAAAACAAGCATGGCAGCAACACCAGCAGCAGCAAACAAAGCGTGCAAATAAATCACTGGCGCAATTTAAAGCGCAACACCAGCCAAGGCAGCAACAACAGTTGAGGGCAACAACAACACAAAAAACACGTTAAGGCAACAGCACAGCATGCAGAAAGCAATGTTATGGGAAACAACAAGTTATGGGCAAAAGTAAAGCACAGCAGGCAACAACAACAGCAGGGCAACAGCACAGCATGCAGAAGCAGCACTGTGCAGGCAGCAACACAGCAGGCAACAGAATGTAAGCGCAACAACATTGCAGGGCAACAACACGGTGTTATGCGGCAACCATCGTTGCGGCGCAGCAGCACGGCAGGCAGCGTTACAGTTATGGCAGCAGCACAGCAGGCAGCAACACAGCAGGTGCAACAAAGCAGGCAACAAATACGTCATGGCAACAGCGGTCAGCAAGAAACAGCAAAGCAGGGAAACAACACAGCAGGGCAACAACACAGCAGAAAGCAGCACGCAAGGGCAACAACACAGGGTAACAACACAGCAGGGCAACAACAGGGTAACAAATGTAGTTATGGGTAACAACACAGCAGGGTAACAGAAACATAGCAGAACAGGGTAACAACACAAGGTAAATAACACAGCAGGGTAACAACACAGCAGGGTAACAACACAGCAGGGTAGCAAAACAGCAGGGTAACAACACAGCAGGGTAACAACACAGCAGGGTAACAACACAAGCAGGGCAACAACACAGCAGGGTAACAGCACAGCATGCAGAAACAACAGCAGGAAGCAGTAAACACAGCAGGCAACAACAGTATGGCAACAACACAGCAGGGCAACAACACTGTTATGGGCAACGAACACAGTTATGGGCAAATGTACTACAGGGCAACAACACAGCAGGCAACACAGCAGGGCAATAAGCAGACGGTAAGTTATGGCAGCAAACACAGCAGTGGCAAGCAACACAGCAGGGCAACAACACAAGTTATGCAACAACACAGCAGTGGGCAACAACAGCAGGGCAACAACACAGCAGGGGCAAAACAGCAGGGCAACAACATTGCAGCAGTGGTAACAAACACAGCAGGGTAAACATACAGCATGGTAGCAGCACAAGGTGGGTAGCAACACAGTGCAGTGTGGCACAACAGCAGGGCAACAACACAGGTGGGCAACAACAAGCTGCAGGGCAACAACACAGCAGGGAAACAACACAGCAGTGGGCAACAACACAGCAGGGCAACAACACAGCAGGGCAACAATGACAGCAGGTTAACAACGAAAGCAGGAAGCAATGAAAGAGAGCAAAAAGCAACAGTTAGCAAAGAGGGCACCACCGCTGGCGGCAGCAGCACGTTATGGGCAAATGCACACGGCTACGGCAGCAACACGATGGGTGAAGCAACACACAGGGCAGCAAACACCGCGAGGGCAACAACAATGTTATGGGCAGCGCAGGAATAAGCTGGGCAGCAACACGTTGCGGGCAGCAGCACGGTAATGCGGTTGCCACTGTGCGGGCAAACAGCAACAAAAGCAGGGCAGCAACCACGGCGCTGGCGGCAGCGTACCGTTAGCGGCATAAAAAACCATACAGTTAAGGGCAACAACACGTTATGGCGGAAATACACAGCAGCGTAAAGGTTACAGTTACGGGCAACAACACGGAGGGCAACAGCACAGCAGGGCAGCAACACTGCAGGGCAGCAACACGAAAGTTGCGGGCAACAAATTACGTTATGGCAACAAACACGTTAAGGGCAAATCAACACAGCAGGGCAGCAACACGCAGGGTTAAAGCATGTTGCGGCAGCCAAACCAGCAACACGCAGCAAGCAAACACAAGTATAAGCAGCAGCATACAGGGCAACACTACATGGCATGTTATTGGGCAACAACAGGGTGAAAGCAACATGTTATGGGCAAGCACAGCAGCAAATAAGCAGGCAACAACACAACAGGGTAGCAGCACAGCAGGGCAGCAACACAGCAGGGTAACAACACAGCAGGGCAACAACACAGCAGGGCAACAGCACAGCATGGTAGCAGCACAGCAGGGTAACAAACACGAAGGGTAACAACACAGGGTAACAACACAGCAGGGTAGCAACACAGCAGGGTAACAGCACAGCATGGTAGCAGCACAGCAGGGCAACAACACAGCAGGGTAACAACACAGCAGGGTAACAACAGCAGTGGCAACAACACAGCAGGGCAACAACACAGCAGGGCAACAACACAGCATGGTAGCAACACAGCAGGGTAACAGCACAGCATGGCAGCGGTTAACAGCAGGGTAACACAGCAGGGTAACAACACAGCAGGGTAACAGTACAGCATGGTAGCAACAGCAGGGTAACAACACGCAGGGTAACAACACAGCAGGGCAACAACACAGCAGGGTAACAACACAGCAGGGTGCAACACCAGCAGGGTAACAGTAACAGCATGGCAGCACAGCAGGGCAACAACAACACGCAGGGTAACAACACAGCAGGGCAACAACACAGCAGGGTAACAACACAGCAGGGTAACAACACAGCAGGGTAACAACACAGCAGGGTAACAACACAGCAGGGTAACAACACGGCAGGGCAACAAACACGCAGGGCAACAACACAGCAGGCAGCAACACAAAGCAGGCAGCAACATTACAGGTGTAGCGGCAGCAAACACGTTGGCGGCAGCAAACATCGTTATGGGCAGCGTTACCGAAGCAGGGCAGCAACGTTGGCGGCAGTTGCCAACAGGGCAACAGCACAGCACGGCAGCTGCCACCGTTATGGGCAACAGCACCGTTAGCGGCAGCAACGACGTTAAGAGCAGTTTAACGTTATGGGCAGTGCCACCTGCGGGCAACAGCAATGTTATGGCAGCAAACAATGTTGGCATAGCGTTAACGTTAGTAACAGCACAGCATGGCGTAAACACGTTAATGGCAGCAACACGTTATGGGCAGCAAACACCGAAAGCGCAGCCAAACACAGGCAGGAGCAATCGTTAGGCAGCAACACCGTCATGGCAGCAACACCGGCAGGCAGCAAACACGCGAGCAGCGTCAACAGCAGGGCAACAGCACAGCATGGCAGCCAAACCACGTTATGGGCAGCAAACATCAAAAGCAGGGTAACAGCAATGCACGGTAGCAACATCAGCAGGGCAGCAATCACGTTATGGGCAGCAACAATAAGCAGGGCAGCTCACGTACACATGTTAACAGCAGGGCAAAAAACTAGGCAGCAACAGGCGGGCACACCGAAGAGCAGCGTTACCGTTATGGGCAACAAACACCGTTGCGGCAGCAACAACACGTTATGGCAGCACAGCAGGGCAGCGCCACCCGCAGGGCAACAGCACGAAGAGTGCAGCAAATCATCGTTGCGGCAGCAACACGTTATGGGCAGCAACAATGTTATGGCAGCAGCAAACACGTTGGTGGCTAAGCTACCGTTATGGCAGCAAAACACTGCATGGCAGCAGCCAATGTTATGGCAGTTGCGCGCAGGCAGCGTTACTGCGGCAGCAACCAACAGTTATGGCAACAGCACAGCAGCGGCAGGTAACAGCAGGGCAGCAAACACCGTTATGGCAGCAAACACAGCAGGGCAGCAACACAGCAGGGCAACAGCGCACAGCATGGCAGCGTCACCAGGGGCAACAAACACGCAGGCAACAGCACGTTACGGCAGCGTTAAGGCTGCGGGCAGCAAACACAGCAGGGCAACAGCATTGCCATGCGAAAGCGTTAACAGCAGGGCAGCAACACGTTGCGGCAGCGTTACCGTTATGGGCAACAGCACAGCAGGGCAACAGCAATGTTACTTTGCAGCAGCAACGTTAGGGCAGCAACAGCAGGGCAGCCAACACAGCAGGGCAGCAAATCATCGTTGACGGGCAGCAAACACAGCAGGCAGCAGCACAGCAGGGGAAAGCAGCATTGCTATGGCAGCAGCACAGCAGGGCAGTTGCTACCGTTGCGGCAGCAACACAGCAGGGAACAGCACAGCAGGGCAGCAAACACAGCAACACAGCACGGCAGCAACACAGCAGGGTAGCAACACAGCAGGGTAGCAAATACGCAGGGTAGCAGCACAGCAGGGTAGCAGCACACAGCAGGGTAGCAGCACAGCAGGGCAACAGACACAGCATGGTAGCAGCACAAAGCAGGGTAGCAACACACAGCAGGGCAGCAAACACAGCAGGGCAGCAGCAGCACAGCAGGGTAGCAGCACGTTGGTGTGGTAGCAGCACAGCAGGGTACAGTACTGGTGCCAGGCAGCAGTTAACAGCAGGGTAGCAACACAGCAGGGTAGCAAACACAGCAGGGTAGCAACACAGCAGGGCAGCAACACAAAGCAGGGTAGCAACACAGCAGGGCAGCAACACAGCAGGGCAGCAACACAGCAGAGCAGCTAAGCATTAAGTGGGCAGCAACACAGCAGGGCAACAGCACAGCAGGGTAGCAGCACAGCAGGGTAGCAACACAGCAGGGCAGCAACACAGCAGGGCAACAGCACAGCATGGCAGCACAGCAGGGTAGCACAGCAGGCGAAAACCGCAGCAGGGCAGCAAAATACTACAGGGTAGCAACACAGCAGGGCAGCAACACAAGCAGGGCAGCAAATCAATAAGCAGGGTGGCAGCAACACGCAGGGCAGCAACACAGCAGGGTAGCAACACAGCAGGCAGCAACACAGCAGGGCAGCAGCCAAGCAGGGCAACAGCACAGCATGGTAGCAGCTACGTATGGGTAGCAAACACAGCAGGGCAGCAAACTAGGCAGCAGCCAGCAGGGTAGCAGCACAGCAGAGTAGCAACACAGTAATTCACCAAAGCAGTGATAGTGAGAACTACTGTAGCACACAGGTAAAGCGACCTTGATGGCCTCGTTTAATGTGTTTACCTGTTCAATATGAGATAAAGTTTGCTCGGAATAGTAATTACACTTGAATAGTAAGTTTACCTGGGATAGCGACCTAATTCCGTTTGTACTAAATATGTTCTGTCGATTAATTTATGTTGAGGCAAACTGAAGCGAAAGCTATCCTATACTGTGATATGATCACACACAACGCTATATATATATATATATATAATATATATATATATATATATATATATATATATATATATATATATATATATATATATATATATATATATATATATATATATATATTAGCAACGAATGTGTATCATCAAATACAAACAGCCGTAGTCACTACAAACTATGCTAGTCTCCCATGGAGAAGTACCAAAGAAAACGAGTTCCACCCCACAAAAATACTTCATAAATATGACCAACAAAAACTTGAGGTACTGTGGGAGAAAAAGTCTGACGGATACGGAGAGAGCGGGTCCTGTAGTTGGTTCCATGAAGATTTTTCAGTCTTTCTCGTATTTATGGAATAAGACGAGTCAGACAGGACAGTTACGGCCAGTCTCGGTAGGACGGACGCTATATTATTTTAGCCGCTGTCTTGTGTCACAACTTAATGACCAGTCGGTTATATGTTCCTACGTCTGTAGCGAAGAAAAATTGAAGAGAAACAATTGAGACCCTGCAATTGTGTGTAAATGAAGCAGAAAGTCAGATTAGCAAGGGGCTTGGTCACAATTTTGTGATGCCATATGGCAGCAGGGTCTATACCATTAGACAACCCGAAGATCTTTGGTATTAAGGAAAGCTTTATCCCATTTTGTGGTTCAGGCATAATATGTGATGACAAGTAGTGTTATTAGTATATCCCAATTGCATGTATAACTCAGAAGTAGATGCCAGATATTGCTAAGTGTTCAAGACTTTTGACCCCAACTGTACATTTGGATCAGAACGGACAAGCGGACCACTAACGAAAGCACCAAACGAACGGACCTATGGGCGAGCAGACCCACGGATGAGCAGACCCACGGATGAGCAGACCCCGCAGACCAATAACCCATGGACACACGAACCGACGGAAGAACGGAACCGTTGGTTTGAGCAAACAGGTTCCGACACACGGATTTAAAACCAAATTAAAAAAGAAACCTTAAAACGGAATCGCTAGTTCTTGAAAGACAGGTGCCAGCGACCTCCTCTGCTCATGAAGACGTATGGCCGCGTCATCCTCGTGACCGTGTGAGCAGCAATGACTTAAACTCACAGCTACACGTCCAAACTTACCGTGACAGCTGGCAAACGGACCTATGACAGGAAAAAAGCGAACGGACGCGTAAATAATGGACATACGAAAAACACAAACGGACTCACATAAGAGCGCATCTAAGCACAAACTGAACGGAATTACGGACGACAATAACACACGCAATAAAATCACAGACGAAAAACAACGAACGATAGACCCACAGATAATGATAAGAGTTCATTGTCGATAATAACAATAACAAAAACCAGAGGACCAAGGAGAGAGAGATGGGAGACTGTAAGAAGAGAAAAATAGAGAAAGAGAGAGAGAGAGAGATAGGATACTATAGGAGAGACACAAAAGATAATAGAGAGTGATAGGAGACTGTAAAGTGAGATAGCGAGAGAGAAACTAGGGAGAGGGTGATAATAAGAGAGAGAGAGAGACAAGAGTTTGTAAGTGAGTGAGTGAGATAGGAGATTGTGTCTCTTGAACAAATTATGAGGAAGAGAGATTCAGATGAAGACGGGGAAAACAGATAAAGGTATGTACATAGAAATAATAGTAAAAAAAAAGAGAGAGAGAGAGAGAGAGAGAGAGAACCATTTTATATTGATACTGGCTAGGTTAAGAGTTACGGTTCTTCAGCTCCAGGTTGTGTTGTGGTGTGTGTGTGTGTGTTTTCATATCGTTTAACGTTTATAAAACAAAAGTCTTAATTTCTAGGTTAAAAACTTCTTGAGCAACAGGAAATTAAACGTTACCAAAGGGGAAAATTAACTTTGAAGCCCCATCAATGAGGCCAGACACCATCACTGGCTTACACTTGGTTAATGGCGGTAAATGTACGGGAGATTTTGTTCACAGTTCTGGTTAATTACCAACACCTAAACAAACTCACTCACCGAGAATGTAAATCTTACCTGAAGCCAATTTTCTACACACACACACACACACACACACACACACACACACACTACTACCACTACTACTACTACTCAATCAATATGGCCTCCATCCTCCCCCTATAGCCACACCCTTCCTCCATTTTACCTTAAAATTAAATATCCTAATACATAAGTAGCTATCCTAGCTGTGTTGAGTTAGTTGAGCCGCAGATCTATGCGGCATTCAGTTACTGTTGCCTCAGTCAATATCTACAACTGTTGTCGGCTTTGGGGCCGATGCTCTTGTTCCCCTGAGGCAGAGCAAAGCCGACCTAAGGAGAGAGAAGGACAGTCGACATCTCATGCAGGCTGTAACATAACTTCTTGGCTGCTGCTTCAGTTCAGATAGCACCTCCGTGAGTCTGGCGTAGAAGCATCTTGCACTTGGTCCCATCCCACCAGAGGTTGTGAACACGAGAGGAGTGAAGCTGCCTTGATCAATGTTCTGAATTGTCTCCCCATATGCCCTTATCTCGTCGTTCTCGTTCCTCCTGTGTGCAGCATCAAGAGCTAAGTTACGGTGACATGCGGCCATGGGATAAAAAATCCTGATGTCGAAGAAGGCTCGCTGTCCCCACGTCTAGAATCCTCGAGCACTGACGTCAACACGGGCTTCGTTGGATGTGTTTGAAGCCCCGTTGAAAATCTCACCGTTCAATGGAAGTAGGGTCTGTTCTACCCTGACATCACAACAGATTTCCTTCAACATATTGCTGTGAGATCCCGTACTTCGTCATGCCTCATGCATATGAAGCCCCCTTTTCTAGCACACCATGGCGTGATCGACGTCATCGGAAGAGCCAACACACGCATTGGGAGGC
>NW_024722229.1:0-11256 GCF_018991925.1 Homarus americanus
CACCTCCATCACCCTAACCTCTCCTCACCTCCATCACCCTAACCTCTCCTCACCTCCATCACCCTAACCTCTCCTCACCTCCATCACCCTAACCCCTCCTTCCCTCCATTACCCTAACCCCTCCTTCCCTCCTTAATCATTCCAATGTCCATCTTGTTACCTTATCTCTCCCTTCCCTTTCCTCTCTCTCTCAATTTCCTTCTCCTCACCCCACTTTTCCTGCCATTATCCCATTCAATCCAATTATCTTTCGTCTTCTTTCCTCTTCCATCCTGCCACTTACTTCCCTCTCTTCCATTCTAGACACTTACTTCCTTCCTCTTTCATCCTACCACTTTCTTCCCTCCTCATTGATCCTAGACACTTACTTCCCTCCTCATTGGTCCTAGACACTTACTTCCCTCCTCTTTCATCCTACCACTTACTTCCCTCCTCTTCCATCCTAGCACTTACTTCCTTCCTCTTTCATCCTCCCACTTTCTTCCCTCCTCATTGATCCTAGACACTTACTTCCCTCCTCATTGATCCTAGACACTTACTTCCCTCCTCTTTCATCCTACCACTTTCTTCCCTCCTCATTGATCCTAGACACTTACTTCCCTCCTCATTGATCCTAGACACTTACTTCCTTCCTCTTTCATCCTACCACTTATTTCCTTCTACTCTATCTCTACCACTTAGTTCCACTCCGTCCTCCACAGATCAAGGGTGAGTCAGTGCAGTGTTATGTGTGGTGGTGCTTGAGTGTTACCTCACCTGGTGATGATCCTCGCACGAGTCTAAATTAAGATAGGACTCAACACCTGTTCCTGTTCGCTACTTTACCTGTGTGTGTGTGTGTGTGTGTGTGTGTGTGTGTGTGTGTAGAACATGCCACGTTTCGTGCCCTTACCTAACACTCACGCTCATCTATGGCATGATGACAGGGGGGGAGGGTGAGGGGTAAAGTGTGAGGGGTGAGGGGTAAAGTGTAAGGGGTGAGTGTTCAGTGTTGAGGGGCGAAGGGCGAGGACCTCCCCAGTTGTTATGAACCCAAGTTAAAAATAGAGACCAATTCTTTTGTTATTTTGTCATCCTTTTCCATGACTCACAATCAGCATCATCGTCTGTTTCGGGTTTTATTCTGAAACACTGTTGTGGGGCTACTGATCAGAGCAAACCATAGCACATCAGAGTGTGTTGGGGAGGAGCAGAGCACATCAGAGTGTGTTGGGGAGGAGCAGAGCACACCAGAATGTGTTGGGGGTGGAGCAGAGCACATCAGAGTGTGTTGGGGAGGAGCAGAGCACATCAGAGTGTGTTGGGGAGGAGCAGATCACATCAGAGTGTGTTGGGGAGGAGCAGAGCACATCAGTGTGTGTTGGGGAGGAGCAGAGCACATCAGAGTGTGTTGGGGAGGTGGGTAACATATCAGAGAAGGTTAGACTAAGATAGAGAGAGTGTGGACAAGTTAGGCCAAAGTTGAGTGACATAAATATTAAATGATTGTGTGACCGGGAGGAGGAGATGGCTGCCTCACTCTATGCATTTGGCGAAATTTTTACAGCACATTGAATATTCTTCACTATTATTCCTTTTAACTATTACTGAATAAACAATACAACTTAACGTGCCGATAATGTCAATTATAATAAAGATATCCAAGGTGTTCACTATTCCGGAGCAAGTAAGAAAATAACGGTACAGTAAATAGTATTTTACCTCTATCAATATGCACTAAGTAACACAACACAGCGCATTGCAAGGCAGCACAACGCAACGCAATACAAAGCAATGAAACGACACAAAACAAAGTATCGCAACACAACACAAGGCACTACAGTTATTAAACAAATTTACATTCATTTGGTTGGTCACCCTTCACTGAATACATACATTTCTAATACTAATTTTACCAGATTTTCGTTAAGTATTAGAGCATAAAATTTTCCTTCACATTTAGTTATTGTGTGGCGAAGCTGTGGAGGTGTGTGTGTGTGTGTGTGTGTGTGTGTGTGTGTGTGTGTGTTCGGCCGCGGTCAATGTTTTTGTGGAGATGGTGGTGTGTTGATTTCCACACACACCCACCCACCCACCTCACCCCATCAAGTCATCATCCCCACCGCCACCAACATCACCGCCACCATCACCACCACCATCCCCACCATCATCACCACCACCGCCACCAACATCACCGCCACCATCATCACCACAACCTTCCCACACACTCACCGACATTATACTCATATATTGCAATATGACTTCCTGACGTCTTCTTGGTGTTGTTCCACAAAAGAAATCGTCACTTTTTATTTTCGGAACCAACGGGGAGGAAGGCAGAATTTATACGTGTGTTGTGCAGGTCTTGTACCGTGACGCCGCGCCGGGCCCTCCTACCACTGAACACAGACTAACGTGGTTTTTATATATTCCAATATTAGTTGACAAGTTTGGGACCAAATATACAGACAGCTACTGGCGCCCTGGTCGTCCCGCTGTGGGGTTCAGTGGTCGTTTGTCTCCACTCACCTCTAGTATTTAACCACAGGATCTTATACAACACAGAATTAAGGGAATGAGATCAATATACAGTATATATGTTTAACTCTACTCTCATAACAAACGGTACACCTGTATGAACCTCACATAATAAACGGTACACCTGTATGACCCTCACATAGTAAACGGTACACCAGCCCTTGGCCCTGCAACAAACGGTACATAGCAGACCTCAGTACCTGTATGAACCTCACATAATAAACGGTACACCTGTATGACCCTCACATAGTAAACGGTACACTTGTATGACCCTCACATAATAAACGGTACACCTGTATGAGTCTCACATAATAAACGGTACACCTGTATGAACCTCACATAACAAACGGTACACCTGTATGAACCTCACATAATAAACGGTACACCTGTATGAACCTCACATAATAAACGGTACACCTGTATGACCCTCACATAATAAACGGTACACCTGTATGAACCTCACATAATAAACGGTACACCTGTATGACCCTCACATAATAAACGGTACACCTATATGACCCTCACATAGTAAACAGTACACCTGTACGACCCTCACATAATAAACGGTACACCTGTATGACCCTCACATAGTAAACAGTACACCTGTATGACCCTCACATAATAAACGGTATACCTGTATGAGTCACACATAATAAACGGTACACCTGTATGACCGTCACATAGTAAACAGTACACCTGTATGACCCTCACATAATAAACGGTACACCTGTATGACCCTCACATAGTAAACTTGGTACCTGTATGACCTCACATAGTAAGCAATTTTACCTGTATGACCCTCACATAACCAAACAGTACACCTGTATGACCCTCACATAGTAAGCAGAATACACTTATATGACCCTCACATAATAAACGGTACACCTGTATGAGTCACACATAATAAACGGTACACCTGTATGAACCTCACATAATAAACGGTACCCTGTAGCCCTCACACACACATAATAAACGGTACACCTGTATGACCCTCACATAGTAAACAGTACACCTGTATGACTCACATAATAAACGGTATACCTGTATGACCCTCACATAATAAACGGTACACCTGTATGACTCGCATAGTAAACGGTACACCTGTATGACCCTCACATAATAAACGGTACACCTGTATGACTCACATAATAAACGGTACGCATGTATGCTTCTCACATAATAAACGGTACACCTGTATGACTCACATAATAAACGGTACACCTGTATGACCCTCACATAGTAAACAGTACACCTGTATGACTCACATAATAAACGGTACACCTGTATGACCCTCACATAGTAAACAGTACACCTGTATGACTCACATAATAAACGGTATACCTGTATGACCCTCACATAATAAACGGTACACCTGTATGACTCGCATAGTAAACGGTACACCTGTATGACCCTCACATAATAAACGGTACACCTGTATGACTCACATAATAAACGGTACGCATGTATGCTTCTCACATAATAAACGGTACACCTGTATGACTCACATAATAAACGGTACACCTGTATGACCCTCACATAGTAAACAGTACACCTGTATGACTCACATAATAAACGGTACACCTGTATGATGACCCTCACACTTATTAAACGGTACACCTGTATGACCCTCACATAGTAAACAGTACACCTGTATGTGACCCTCACATAGTAAACAGTACACACCTGCTTCTCGCCTTAAACGTACCTGTATGACCCTCACATAGTAAACCGGTACTTAGCCATGACCCTCGCAATAAACGGTACACACCTGTATGACCCTCCGGTAAATAACGGTACACTGTATGGAGTCACACATAATAAACGGTACACCTGTATAATGATTCTCATAATAAACGGGCACACCTGTATGATTCTCACATAATAAGCAATTTTGCACCTGTTTGACTCACACCAATAAACGGTACGCATGTATGGTCTCGCATAATAAACTGAGGTACACCTGTAGCCCATGACCCTCAAGTAATAAACGGTACACCTGTATGACCCTCAAGTAATAAACGGTACACCTGTATGACCCTCAAGTAATAAACGGTACACCTGTATGACCCTCAAGTAATAAACGGTACACCTGTATGAGTCACACATAATAAACGGTACACCTGTATGATTCTCACATAATAAACGGTACACCTGTTTGACTCACATAATAAACGGTACGCATGTATGAGTCTCGCATAATAAACGGTACACCTGTATGACTCACATAATAAACGGTACACCTGGAATTGTTGAAAGGTGTTAAATGCTGTGGTGTTGATATACAGTTTATTTAAAAAACATATTATCAGTATAACCAACTCAACGCGCGGGCTGAGCAGGGACGACAGTACCTTCTCTGCATCACCAAGACCTGGCAACACTGCCGACCGGGGAATCTCCGAGGTAAAAGAAAATAATTTTTGTCACAGCGTGTGAACTCTCCTATTATTATTTATTTGTTTATTTTCCCTCTTTTCTTTTGACGTTCATTCCGGTATCTTTATTTTTTACAAATCCTTTATTTTGATAGAATGTATAACTACTATTATAACTATATATACTGTTAAGGGGGAAACTTTTGGACCAGTATTATCGTAGTGAATTATTCTTATAAACTTTTATGTATGCATCTGCTTCCACTTTACTAGTACTATTTCATTTCCTGTGTTGTAGTACGCGATTATTATCTTGTTTACACTATGTTCTGCTGTCTTTACCACCTTTATAGTGTTAATTGTACATTGTGAATGATGTGTGTGTATGTGTGTGTGTGTGTGTGTGTGTGTGTGTGTGTGTGTGTGTGTGTGTTTTATGAACTCTCTAGTAACACAAAATATCTACATTCATTCTAATCTTATGGATTCTCTTAAAAAATAAAATGTACCAATTGGTATAAGAGAGAGACGGAGCAAAACTGACTCAACTTTCAGCCAGGTTGGTCCATAATACAAGGGCCTGACCTATCACTGATAAACTTTGTCACTTTGTCTGTGTAAGTCTCCATTTCAGTCTCTGCCTAATTGTCTCTCTGTCTATCTCCCTCGCTATCATTTTCTCTTTGTAGCTCCGTCTGTCTAATACTGCTTTTCCCTTTGCCTACCTGACTGTCTCACTATATCAACATCTCTGTCTGCCCACCTTTCTCTCTATTGATCAGATGGTTGTCCAGACGCAACAGGCAACAGAGGATAAGCTTCTATACCAATATCACACATCAGAAAAATACCAATCCTGTTAATGAAGCCCTAATACAGCCAGGGTCTGACCAGGTAGATTCTCAACAAACAAAAGACGATTCTTAGACGAGAGTAAAAGTTGCTTTATGGTAATTACTGAAAGCTGCGCCACTTCCCAGTTATCGCTTCTGCCACACTTACTTCTCAGCTTAACGTCTGAGAAATACCTGGGAGGAAATAGTAAGAGCTTTTCCTTTTATCTCCAGCTAATTATCTCTCAGCGTTCTCTTGAGACCAAAATACTTTCTCGCAATTAACGGACGGACGGACACACACACACACACACACACAGGAGGTATATTACGAAGCGTGAATCAGGTAATAATACTAAAATATACAGTTATTAAGATAGGCATCCGCCCTAACAACAGACCGCGTGAGTCGGGGCACATCAGAGGTATACAACTCCGGTTATCTGAGGTCGTTCCAACAGCTTTCGAGCGGCTATTTTCGGCTTTATAATACTACACCATTGATGGGAATTGGAAATCATCCTTTAATAACGTTACATAAATTTTCCATTAATAATAACGTTACTACCAGTTGATAAATTACATTAAACTTTTACATACAACAGTAAGACTATAGATGAATCAATACAAAGCTTGAATTAGTGAAAATGAATAACTCGTATCAAAACTAGTGTGCTGTATTTCGCGGTACAATATAAAATATAGCTATGATGAAGTATAATAACACGATTTGTCAGGTACTATAGTCCGCCTACCTTCCCTCGCCGACTCACAGACACGCACGACACTTTCTCCCAGACCCCAGGCAGCAGGCGTCCAGCACGGCCCCCACACGCTGCCTCTACTCACCCTTGACTGTTTAGGTCAACTCTCCCTCTCTTCTCCCACACTACTCTTCCTCTCTTCTCCCACACTACTCTTCCTCTCCACCCCTCCCCTCCCCCTTTCCGCCAGCGTTCCTTACTCGCACCTTCCTGTCACGTAACAGGTTTCAGTTAAGCCTTATGACTCTTTATGATAGTAATATTTCACCTGCAGTTACTTTTATTATTAATATTATTATTAACTTACACTTATTCCTATAATTATTCAGATTTATACTAAACTGATTCACCATAAACTAAGCACATATTTAAGGTACTGTGAACGAAGGGAAACAGATACAGGGAAAAAATAATAGAGAATTTAATTAACACTCTCACGAGACAGATTTAAACAGCTTCCTGATAAAAAAAAAAATGCTTGTGTTTTATTACCATATCTAAAAAAATTCCGGAGGCAAACATTAATAAAACAGTAAAGAATAGAGAAGAATATTGGAAATAATGCAAATGCCTCACATGCAGCCTTAGCGGTGGAACTCTTGCATTACACACAAACTTATAATGATTAATATCTTTTAAAACGTGAATATTTCTTTTGAGACTTGAGATATAAAGAGTACCTGATGGTATTATGTATTAATCTGTAGCGCTGTAAGGCTATGAGGCCTGATGGTGAAAGGTAGATGAGAATGGTGAGGGTTGGTGAGAGGTGAGGAGGTGGATAAAGATAAAGTGTAGTGAAGGATGGTGAAGGATGGTGATCATGACTTATGAGATGCTGAATTATCTTGTACTGATAACATAATGAAGTCTTTATCACCTCTGGAACAACAACAACATCAACACTGGAACAACAACAACATCACCACTGGAACAAGAACAGCATCACCACTGGAACAAGAACAGCATCACCACTGGAACAAGAACAGCATCGCCACTGGAACAACATCACCACTGGAACAACAACGACAACATCACTACTGGAACAAGAACAGTATCACCACTGGAACAAGAACAGCATCACCACTGGAACAAGAACAGCATCACCACTGGAACAAGAACATCATCACACTGGAACAAAAACAGTACCACGACCTGAGAGGGCTGGATACACACAGCTGTTATCACAAGAGTCGACAGTAATCTCTTAAGCTTGTCCTGTGTCTCATGATGTGTTGTCTGTCCTGTAGAAAAAAATAACACTTCATCTTCTGTTAAAGAATGTCTATAATACCGTACGCCTCTCTCTCTCTCAGGAGGCTGCCGCTATATTCATGATATAATTGCGTATTGATCTAATGTTACCGGAAGAGGGGAGGGAGAGAGAGTCAGCCTGGATAAGAAAGAAAGAAAGAAAGAAAGAAAGAAAGAAAGAAAGAAAGAAGCATAATTTTCCACTACTGCATCAGAGAAACAGGACGTGCATCACTCAAGGGCTCACAGAGGACTCAGTAAAATCCTCATTGGCTCTCATCCATCGTCTGCACCATTAAGAAAATGACCCCGGTAGTGTATGCGAAGGGAGGGGATTTAAGCTAACCGATAAGTCATCCATTATTTGAGAATGCATTTTAAGTGACCAACTAAGCCTTCGACACCGACTCAAAATAACTTAACTTAGCTTTTAATTTAGTCTAACTCAAACCTAACTTAACCTAACCTAACCTACATCCACAGTGAAGGAGTTGTTAGTCAGGGTTGGTCAGGTAAAATTGCTTCTGTGATCCTGTGAAATGCTGTTTGGATGGATGTTCTGCTCTCTCGCTCAAACACACACACACACGACTGTCTGGAGGCCTTCGGTGGGCGAGGCAGCGACTAATGGTAAGTATTATATGTAAATTGTTCAGAAAATACCAGCATGTAAATTTACCAGATATATGGGAAAATAAGTCTCATTACCTGCTGTATATATGAGTATGTCTGTGTATGTATTTTGGTGTATACGTGTGTGTGTGTGTGTGTGTGTGTTGTACTGATATTTATGAGTGCGTTTGTTATTATGGTAGTGCGGACGTGTGTGGATATTTGTGGATAAATTCATGTATTAGTGATGTTAGTGGTGTCAATGACGCTGGTGGTGTTAGTGGTTCAATATGGTGGTGATGGTAGGGGATGGTGGTAGTAAGTGGTGGGGGGGGGGGTAGTAGAAGGATGTGGTAATGTTTGTGATGGTAATGGTTGTGTGGCTGGTAGTAGGAGGTATTGGTGGTAACTAATGGTGGTGCTTATGGTAGTAGTAAGTAACGACAACAAACACATCACTGTCCACAGGTAACCTCTACCTCACCTGAACCTACACTAATTGATTACCCAAAACAGGACATATTTGAAGAAAAAAAAAACACGAAATGAAGGTGACAATAAACAAAGCGTTAAACCTAGCATAACTTAACCTATTGGATGTCACGGAGGAATTTAATATATATATGAGCGAATTAGATCCTGCCACCAGCCTCAGTACCGACACACTAATTATAATTTGACAGTAAAAACATTTTATCTGCACACACACACATTACTTTATGTAGGAGCAATTTGGTGAGTTTTTATTACTGAGGTTGTAACAAAGTATTTCTCATAGCACGTGTACTAAGCTTCTCTCTTTGTCCGTCTGTCTGCCTGTCTTTCTGTCTGTCAAGTTTTACACTAGCTGCTGCCCCTGTACTTTGGACATGAGAGAGAGAGAGAGAGAGAGTTGTAGATAATCCTTACTGCAATGGTGGATTTATTAGGCTGTGTTCATTTAGGCTGAAATTACTGGAAGATAAGAAGGATTTTCACACATTTACCCATACCTGTATAGCATGTTTTAAGAGTAGGGAGAGAGAGAGGGGTGGATAGATGGGGTGGAAATAGAGAGAGTTTTTGAAGGAATATTATAGGTGTAGTGTCTTTACAATTTTGTGTTAGACATTGTGACACAGCGGACGAAGGTTTTTGACAACGTTACCGAGACAACAAGAGTCGCAGTATTCATTTTGTAATTCATCGGACCCATCCATAGATACTTCTTAGTTGTGTGTACATGAAGCTCGTCACTAACAGACATACAACATTTTAACGAAATTCTCAGACACAGGAAACCTTCAAAGTTAATTCTGTAAAAATTTAAGAATTTTATAGACATGCCAGTACAGTCGCGGACAAAAGTTCCTGGAACTGATCTAAAGTAATATGGAGATTGAATCTGTGAACTTTTGAGTCAGAAGCTTCATAAACAAGCTGTTTTTATGCACTTTTATTTCATCAGTATCAGTTCCTGGTATAGTCTCAATATATTCGTTCGTACCCTGATCCAATCTTTCCCTGAAACTTCCCGTGATATCTTACACTCTGCATCCCATCTATCTCTCACTGTTCAAAAGCTCTCTCTCTCTCTCTCTCTCTCCGAATATTTTCACTTCACTTTTTTGTCGGTCCATTCAGTTTTCCTCCTTTATCTTCGTCTCTTCCTCTCACATCTTTATCACCCCATCAACCACTTCCTTCATTTGTCTTATCTGCTCGGTTTTTCTTTCATTTCTCCCCTACACTTATCTTCTCAATCTTTATCCTCCTGTTTTTGTTATCCTTCTTCTTCTTTCCTGATATTTGCTTCCACGTAGTCAGCCATAGTGTTCACTGTTCAGCCTGGGGGTGCTGGTGGTAGAGTGGTACCGCTCTTGCCTTCGCAAGCGAGATGTCACGGGTTCGATTCCCGGGCCGATGGAAGTTGTTTGGACACACTTCCTAGCCCCCATTAGTTCCTGTTCACCTAGCAGTAAAGTAGGTACCTGTTTAAGTCGAAAGTTGCGAATTCGTATTCAGGGACAAGTTGTTGGAGCTTCCAATAACTTGATGACACAAACCATTGACTCTTCAGGCTTCTTTGCCCTTAACATGAGACATAAAGGCAAGCGTGAACTTAGCAGGCTTCCCTGTTGGGCACTGTAAACACTTCTGCGCTTCACCTTACACAAGGATGTAGGGGTGTGCCCAATAAATAAAGAAAAAAAAAAGTGTTCCGCCTCGATTACAAGTATGCTATGATGAGACCTGAGGCCGCCCTGAGTGGCACATCTTACTGAGTGTATCATCTTCAGACTATTAGTTTAGGGATACACTGTTGTAAAATGTTATCTTTGCTTATATCAACATTCCAAGTTTCACTGAAATCCTTTTATGTAGAAAATCTTGTTAACAGCTGCTACGTAACACAACCAACATCAAGTGTTTCGCTCTTTAACAAGCACTATATCAAAAATGGGTCTCACCTCTAGTTTCCAGCCAAATGCCTCAGTGTGGTCAAATATGCCGCAGAAACGAGAATCACTGTTATCAAATACCTCACCAAGTTACCCCGCCACGCCTGACCTCCATTCACTCAGTGCAGACGAGTGAACGTGGCCCAGTCTTTAATCACAACTTTTATTGTTTCTATGATCGTTCCGTCATATTTTTTAATAATTCTAAATTTTTGTTTATAGAAATATCTGAATTATTAAAAATATTACAAGAGTTAACGAGCAGTAAACTTTTGCAAAATTTCATAACAAAAATATCTAGCAACACCTCTCAGACTCAATTTAACGGTCGTTCAGGCATTATTGGAACTTTAATTTGAATTCGACGACTGAAGTTTTCTTAGCGTTATGCCTAAAGTAGGAAAATATTATGAACATAAAAACTTTATCATATAATTTCAAGCAAATGTTCTGAAACAAA
>NW_024722230.1:0-4050 GCF_018991925.1 Homarus americanus
GTCCCCAATAGTGGTTCACAGCGCCATAAGGTCGTTGAACAGGCTTTGTGTGAAATATAGCAGAGTCTAGGACTGCTTTTATTGTCCTGGTGGCCCAGAGGTAGCGTTCCCCGGTCACATTTATAAGATCGTGGGTTTGAATCCTGGTGGGGTGAGGTGTTGATTATATGTAGAAGTCCGAGTGCTTTATTGGGCTAATGAAATATTTATGGATCCTCGTGTTTCCAAGCCGGATTTGGTAAAACGTTGCTCTGATCACCTAAGCGGCACGGGTGGTCCCCATAAGAGGTTCACGGCGCCATAAGGTCGTTGAACAAGCTTTGTGTGAAATATAGTAGAGTCTAGGACTGCTTTTATTGTCCTGGTGGCGCAGAGGTAGCATACCCCGGTCACAATTATAGGATCGTGGGTGTGAATCCTGGTGGGGTGAGGTGTTGATTATATGTAGAAGTCCGCGTGCTTTATTGGGCTAATTAAATCTATATGGACCCTCGTGTTTTGAAGCCGCATTTGGTAAAACGTTGCTCTCATCACCTAAGCGGCACGCGTGGTCACCATTAGAGGTTCACGGAGCCATAAGCTCGTTGAACAGGCTTTGTGTGAAATATAGCAGAGTCTAGGACTGCTTTTATTTTCCTGGTGGCCCAGAGGTAGCGTTCCCCGGTCACAATTAGAAGATCGGCTTCAAATCCTTGTGGAGTGAGGCGTTGAATATATGTAGAAGTCCGCGTGCTTTATTGGGCTAATGAAATATATATGGATCCACGTGTTTCGAAGCCGGATTTGGTAAAACGTTGCTCTGATCACCTAAGCGGCACGGGTGGTCCCCATTAGAGGTTCATGGCGACATAAGCTCGTTGAACAGGCTTTGTGTGAAATATAGCAGAGTCTAGGACTGCTTTTATTTTCCTGGATGCCCAGAGGTAGCGTTCCCCGGTCACAATTATAAGATCGTGGGTTTTAATCCTGGTGGGGTGAGGTGTTGATTATATGTAGAAGTCCGCGTGCTTTATTGGGCTAATGAAATATATATGGACCCTCGTGTTTTGAAACCGCATTTGGTAAAACGTTGCTCTGATCACCTAACCGGCACGCGTGGTCCCCATTAGAGGTTCACGGCGACATAAGCTCGTTGAACAGGCTTTGTGTGAAATATAGCAGAGTCTAGGACTGCTTTTGTTTTCCTGGTGGCCCAGAGGTAGCGTTCCCCTTTCACAATTATAAGATCGTGGGTTTAAATCCTGGTGGGGTGAGGCGTTGATTATATGCAGAAGTCTGCGTGCTTTATTGGGCTAATGAAATATATATATGAATCCTCGGGTTTCGAAGCCGCATTTGGTTAAACGTTACTCTAATCACCTAAGCGGCACGAGTGGTCCCCATTAGAGGTTCATGGCGCCATAAGGTCGTTGAACAGGCTTTGTGTGAAATATAGTAGAGTCTAGGACTGCTTTTATTGTCCTGGTGGCCCAGATGTAGCATACCCCGGTCACAATTATAAGATCGTGGGTCTGAATCCTGGTGGGGTGAGGTGTTGATTATATGTAGAAGTCCGAGTGCTTTATTGGGCTAATGAAATATATATGGATCCTCGTGTTTCCAAGCCGGATTTGGTAAAACGTTGCTCTGATCACCTAAGCGGCACAGGTGGTCCCCAATAGAGGTTCATGGCGCCATAAGGTCGTTGAACAGGCTTTGTGTGAAATATAGTAGAGTCTAGGACTGCTTTTATTGTCGTGGTGGCCCAGAGGTAGCATACCCCGGTCACAATTATAAGATCGTGGGTTTGAATCCTGGTGGGGTGAGGTGTTGATTATATGTAGAAGTCCGCGTGCTTTATTGGGCTAATGAAATATATATGGACCCTGGTGTTTTGAAGCCGCATTTGGTAAAATGTTGCTCTCATCACCTAAGCGGCAAGCGTGGTCCCCATTATAGGTTCACGGAGCCATAAGCTCGTTGAACAGGCTTTGTGTGAAATATAGTTGAGTCTAGAACTGCTTTTATTGTCCTGGTGGCCCAGAGGTAGCATACCCCGGTCACAATTATAAGATCGTGGGTTTGAATCCTGGTGGGTTTAGGTGTTGATTATATGTAGAAGTCCGCGTGCTTTATTGGGCTAATGAAATATATATGGACCCTCGTGTTTTGAAGCCGCATTTGGTAAAACGTTGCTCTGATCACCTAAGCGGCACGGGTGGTCCCCATTAGAGGTTCACGGCGACATAAGCTCGTTGAACAGGCTTTGTGTGAAATATAGCAGAGTCTAGGACTGCTTTTATTTTCCTGGATGCCCAGAGGTAGCTTTCCCCGGTCACAATTATAAGATCGTGGGTTTAAATCCTGGTGGGTTTAGGTGTTGATTATATGTAGAAGTCCGCGTGCTTTATTGGGCTAATGAAATATATATGGACCCTCGTGTTTTGAAGCCGCATTTGGTAAAACGTTGCTCTGGTCACCTAAGCGGCACGGGTGGTCCCCATTAGAGGTTCACAGCGCATAAGCTCGCTGAACAGGCTTTGTGTGAAATATAGCAGAGTCTAGGACTGCTTTTTTTTCCTGGTGGCCCAGAGGTAGCGTTCCCCGGTCACAATTATAAGATCTTGGGTTTAAATCCTGGTGGGGTGAGGTGTTGATAATATGTAGAAGTCCGGGTGCTTTATTGGGCTAATGAAATATATATGGATTCTCCTGTTTCGAAGCCGCATTTGGTAAAACGTTGCTCTGATCACCTAAGTGGCACGGGTGGTCCCCATTAGAGGTTCACGACGCCATAAGCTCGTTGAACGTGCTTTGTGTGAAATATAGCAGAGTCTAGGACTGCTTTTATTGTCCTGGTTGCCCAGAGGTAGCGTTCCCCGGTCACAATTATAAGATCGTGGCTTCAAATCCTGGTGGGGTGAGGCGTTGATTATATGTAGAAGTCTGTGTGCGTTATTGGGCTAATGAAATATATATGGACCCTCGTGTTTTGAAGCAGCATTTGGTAAAACGTTGCTCTGGTCACCTAAGCGGCACGGGTGGTCCCCATTAGAGGTTCACGGCGCCATAAGCTCGCTGAACAGGCTTTGTGTGAAATATAGCAGAGTCTAGGACTGCTTTTTTTTCCTGGTGGCCCAGAGGTAGCGTTCCCCGGTCACAATTATAAGATCTTAGGTTTAAATCCTGGTGGGGTGAGGTGTTGACAATATGTAGAAGTCCGGGTGCTTTATTGGGCTAATGAAATATATATGGATTCTCGATTTCGCCGCATTTGCTTTTTCAAACGCAATTAATCAACATAAGTCTGCGACTGTCAATCAATTATATGATCAGGCTTAAACCTGTGGCATGTAGGTGCTGATATATGTAGAAGTCCTGCTTTATTGGCTAATGAAATATATATGACCCGTTTTTGTAGTCTTATTTGAAAAACGTTGCTCTCATCACCTGGTCCCCATTAGGAGGTTCACGGACCATAAGCTCGCTGAACAGGCTTGTGTAAATACAGAGAGTTTAGAACTCATTTTATTTTCCTGGTAGCCCAGAGTGTAGCCACCCGTCACAACTATAAGATCTGTTTAAATCCTGGTGGGTAGTGTTGATTATATGTAGTCCCTTGTTTTAATAGCTAATAAATATATATGACCCCTCCTGTTTCAAACCGATTTCAAAACGTTGCTCTGATCACCTATACACAGTAACTCCCATTATAGTGTTCACGCAAATACAGTAATAACAGGCTGTAAAATATAAACAGAGTCTAGAACCTTTTATTGTCCCCAACCCAGAGGTACATACCCCGGTCACAACAATAAGATCGTTTGAAACCTGGTGGGGAGGCAGATTACACATAGAAGTCCGTCGCTTTATTGGCCAATAAATATATATATACCCTGTTTTGAAACCGCATTTAGAAAAACGCTGCCCGATCAATGCAACGCATATCCAAATAGAAAATCACACGCAACATGTCGCTGAAAAGGCATTTGTGAAATATAGCACAGTCTAGACGCTTTATTTTCCAGGCCAAGAGGTACTACCTGGCCAAAAATTATAAGATCGTGGGTT
>NW_024722231.1:0-3802 GCF_018991925.1 Homarus americanus
TATAACAAAGTCCCCTGATCGAGAATAACAAAGGCCCCTAATCAAGTATAAGAAAGACCTCTCATTGAGTATAGCGAAGTCCCCTGAGCGAATAAAAAAAAGGCCCCTCGTCGAGCATAAGAAAGTCCCCTGGTCGAGTGTACCAATGTCCCCTGATCGAGTAAAACAAAGTCCGAAGGCGAGTATAACAAAATCACCTGATCGAGTAAAACAAAGTCCCCTTGTCAAGTATAACAAAGGCCCCTAATCGAGTATAACAAAGACCTCTGATTGAGTATAACAAAGTCCCCTGAGCGAATAAAAAAGGGCCCCTGGTCGAGCATAACAAAGTCCCCTGGTCGAGTATACCAAAATCCCCCAATCGAGTAAAACAAAGTCCCTTGGTCGAGTATAACAAAGTCCCCTGATCGAGAGAAACAAAGTCCCCTGGTCGAGTATAACAAAGTCCCCTCATCGAGTATAACAAAAGTCCCTGATTGAGTATAACAGAATCCCTGATCGAGTATGAACAAAGCCCCTGATCGAGTATAACAAAAAGTCCCCTGATCGAGTATAACAAGCCTGGATCGAGCAACAAAAGAGCTCCTGTCGACATAACAAAGTCCCCTGATCGGTATAACAAGTCCCTAATCGAGAGAAACAAGTCCCATAGTTTGCATATAACAAAGTCCCTGGTCGAGTATAACAAGTCCCTAATCGAGAGAAACAAAGTCCCCTGATCGAGTATAACAAAGCCCCGGATCGAGCTTAACAAAGGCCCCTGGTCGAGTATAACAAAATCCCCTGATCGAGTATAACAAAGTCCCCTGATCGAGTATGACAAAAAGGCTCCTGGTCGAGCATAACTAAGTCCCCTGGTCGACTATAACAAAGTCTCCTGATCGAGTAAAACAAAGTCCCCTGGTCGAGTATAACAAAGTCCAATGATCGAGTATAACAAAGCCCCCTGATCGAGAAAAACAAATTCCCCTGATTGAGTATAACAAAGTCCCCTGATCGAGTATAACAAAGTCCCCTGATCGAGCATAACAAAGGCACCCTGGTCGAGTATAACAAAGTCCCCTGGTCGAGTATAACAAAGTCCCCTGATCGAGTATAACGAAGACCCCTGATCGAGTATAACAAAGCCCCAATGATCGAGTATAACAAAGACCCCTGATCAAATATAAAAAGTCCCCTGATCGAGTATAAGCCCCCTTATGAGTATAATAAAAGTCTCCTCGCCGAGTATAACAAGTTCATGATAAGGTAAAACAAGTCCACGATCAGTATAACTGGCCCCTCATCCAGAAAAACAAAGTCCCCTGATTGAGTATAACAAAGTCCTCTGATCGAATATAACAAAATCCCCTGGTCGAGCATAACAAAGGCACCCTGGTCGAGTATAACAAAGTCCCCTGGTCGAGTATAACAAAGCCCCCTGATCGAGTATAACGAAGGCCCCTGATCGAGTATAACAAAGTCACCTGATCGAGTATAACAAAGCCCCGGATCGAAAGCAAAGTCCTGATTTGCATATAACAAAAGTCCCTGATCGAGTATAACAAAAGTCCTGATCCCTGAGTAACAAAAGTCCCCTGATAAAATTATAACAATGCCCCTAGATCAAGTATAACAAAGTCCCCTGGACAGAGTATAACAAAGGCCCCTAATGGTATAACAAAGACCTCTCATTTAGTATAACAAAGTCCCCTCATCGAGTATAACAAATTCCCATGATCGAGCATAACAAAGGCACCCTGGTCGAGCATAACAAATTCCCCTGGTCGAGTATAACAAGTCCCCTGATCGAGTATAACAAAGACCTCAGATCGAGTATACAAAAGTCCCCTGATCGAGTATAACAAAGCCCCCTCATCGAGTATAACAAAGTCCCCTGGTCAAGTATAACAAAGGCCCCTAATCGAGTATAACAAAGACCTCTCATTGAGTATAACAAAGTCCCCTGAGCGAATAAAAAAAAGGCCCCTCGTCGAGCATAAGAAAGTCCCCTGGTCGAGTATACCAAAGTCCCCTGATCGAGTAAAACAAAGTCCGAAGGCGAGTATAACAAAGTCCCCTGATCGAGAGAAACAAAATCACCTGATCGAGTAAAACAAAGACCCCTTGTCAAGTATAACAAAGGCCCCTAATCGAGTATAACAAAGACCTCTGATTGAGTATAACAAAGTCCCCTGAGCGAATAAAAAAAGGCCCCTGGTCGAGCATAACAAAGTCCCCTGGTCGAGTATACCAAAGTCCCCTAATCGAGTAAAACAAAGTCCCCTGGTCGAGTATAACAAAGACCCCTGATCGAGAGAAACAAAGTCCCCTGGTCGAGTATAATAAAGTCCCCTGATCGAGTATAACAAAGCCCCCTCATCGAGAAAAACAAAGTCTCCTGATTGAGTATAACAAAGTACTCTGATCGAGTAAAACAAAGTCCCCTGGTCGAGTAAAACAAAGTCCCCTGATCGAGTATAACAAAGTCCCTGATTGGGTATAACAAAGTCCTGATCGAGTATAACGAAGGCCCCTGATCGAGTATAACAAAGTCACCTGATAGAGTATAACAAAGCCCCGGATCGAGCATAACAAAGGCCCCTGGTCTAAAAGGCATAACAAGAATCCCCTAGTCAGGTATATGCTTTTCAGAATCCTCTAATCATGAGAAGAAACAAGTCCCATATGGTTGCATATAAAGTCCCCTGATCGAGTATAACAAAGTCCCCTGACCGAGTATAACAAAAAGGCTCCTGGTCGAGCATAACTAAGTCCCCTGGTCGTGTAACAAAGTCTCCTGATCGAGTAAAACAAAGTCCCCTGGTCGAGAATAACAAAGTCCAATGATCGAGTATAACAAAGCCCCCTGATCGAGAAAAACAAAGTCCCCTGATTGAGTATAACAAAGTCCCTGATAGAGTATATAAAGTCCCCTGATCAGGCATAACAAAAGGCACCTGGTCAAGGTATAACAAGTCCTATTCGAGGTATAACAAAGTCCGCTGATCGAGTATAACGAAGGTCCCTGATCGAGTATAACAAAGTCCCCTGATTGAGTATAACAAAGTCCCCTGACCGAGCATAACAAAGGTACCCTGGTCGAGTATAACAAAGTCCCCTGGTCGAGTATAACAAAGTCCCCTGATGGAGTATAACGAAGGCCCCTGATCGAGTATAACAAAGCCCCAATGATCGAGTATAACAAAGACCCCTCATCAAAAATAAAAAGTCCCCTGATCGAGTATATCAAAGCCCCCTTGTCGAGTATAACAAAGTCTCCTCATCGAGTATAACAAAGTTCCTTGGTCGACTATAACAAAGTCCCCTGATCGAGAATAGCAAAGCCCCCTCATCGAGAAAAACAAAGTCCCCTGATTGAGTATAACAAAGTACTCTGATCGAGTATAACAAAGTCCCCTGATCGAGTATAACAAAGGCCCCTCATCGAGTATAACAAAGTCCCCTGATCGAGTATAACAAAGCCCCAGATCGAGCATAACAAAGGCCCCTGGTCGAGCATAACAAAGTCCCCTGGTCGAGTATAACAAAGTCCCCTGATCGAGAGAAACAAAGTCTCCTGGTTGCATATAACAAAGTCCCCTGATCGAGTGTAACAAAGTCCCCTGATCGAGTATAACAAAGTACCCTGATCGAGTATAACAAAAAGGCTCTTGGTCGAGCATAACTAAGTCCCCTGGTCGAGTATAACAAAGTCTCCTGATCGAGTAAAACAAAGTCCCCTGGTCGAGTATAACAAAGTACAATGATCGAGTATAACAAAGCCCCCTTATCGAGAAAAACAAAGTCCCCTGATTGAGTA
>NW_024722232.1:0-6954 GCF_018991925.1 Homarus americanus
CGACACAAAGCAACAATCCGAAAAGAAGAAACAAACACACTGATTGTCAGCCGTATGGCAACACCTAGTGGAGGGGGGGGCGTTATGAGGATACACTTACCAACCTTCCAGACGTATCACAGTGTATACGTATCGTTTCGGAAGTCGTCGATCACACCCTGCATCGATATTTTTTGGTGCGAGTGTACTTGAGGATCATTAGGTGAAGGGGATTGGAGTTTTAACGTATTTTATCAGATTTTTCTTTGTGTTAAGAGTTTTGTTCTTCTATTTTGTGGTTCCGACATAATATGTGATGAAAATCTGCGTTGTTAGATATAAATCAATATATATATATATATATATATATATATATATATATATATATATATATATATATATATATATATATATATATATGGCCCAGAGGATGATGCCAGATATTGCCAAGTGTTCAGACAATTTTGTCCTCAACTGTTCATCTTGCTCACTGCGACAACAACCTGTGATACACTATTTTTGTTCATCTACATCTAGGAAAATAAACTGAATATTTGAATGTCATTGATGTTTACGATTTATCAGTCATAAGTTATGGTGTCAGTCATTAATAAGAAGAATCTCTCTTAATTTATATTTTATTGATACCAATTGGACAATTTTCGTAAACAACGTTAAGAAGTAAATTTGCAGCAGCAAACATTCGTTGGCGGATACATCTCTCCCTCATTCACTCCCACAACAACAAACTTGACTGAGGCCTTGATGAACGAATGACCCAAAATTGTGTAAGTCTCGTTACCTTTGACTCCTGTGAAAAGGTTAAAAAAAATATTAAATCCAATTTTATCTGTACTGATGTTTGGGGACCGTAGCAAGGTATCTTTGTATAAACTTTCATGTATATTAACAAAGAGAAATTGTGAGACTAAAACCACGAATCTCTTAATATACGCTTATGGGGTGTGTGAACTTTGACCTCCGGGAATGGAATATCCAGAGGAGAGTGCGTGAGTAAAGCGACTTGTTTTATTCCCTGTTGTCCAGACAAGAGTCTCTGCTCTTCTAAAACAAGAACTGCTCGTTGTTATTTGAATTCTTTAGTCTGTGTAACAATATCTCGAGCTGTGGTGTCAGGTATCACCCACTGACGTTATTTCTATTTCCGTTTTCGTTTCATTTTGTTTTATCTCTCGTCCATAATTCTATATATTTCTCTTAACTGTCTGGTGTTTCTTTACAGCGTTTTTTTCATTCGTCAAGTTTTACGTCCAAACGTCATCCATGAGGAAGCTTATAGGTCCACTCCAACTGTACAGACACTCAGTAACTACAAGCACACAAGAGATCGTTCAAAGTTAAGTTAGTCACATATAACTTCCCCCTGAGTAAACAATCAACTCCCTGAACAACCCAAACAGTAACAACTATTATGGCGGCCCCACTCAGGTGTTCTAGTGTTTAATTTATTATGACTTCAAACAATAATCTGGTTTTTCGAAGAATTTATAACTAGAAATGTATCTTGTTAATTTACAGTGCAGCTTGTTCATGATAATATGTGATGAATACAGAAGATATTCATATTTATTCCAACGATGTTTGACACTGCAATTAATTCTATACACTGTCTGTTTACCCAGTTGATTAAAGCTGAGTTTTGTTGGTACTGAGTTTGTTGATAATTATTATGTGGAGAATTATTACTACCTTCGCCTGTTCTCCCAAGGTGGAGGAGGCGGTGATGAGAGGGAGGTAACTGAGGCGATGAGAGGGAGGTAACTGGGGCGATGAGAGGGAGGTAACTCGGGCGATGAGAGGGAGGTAACTGGGGCCATGAGAGGGAGGTAACTGGGGCGATGAGAGGGAGGTAACGGGCGATGAGAGGGAGGTAACTCGGGCGATGAGAGGGAGGTAACTGGGGCGATGAGAGGGAGGTAACGGGCGATGAGAGGGAGGTAACTGGGGCGATGAGAGTGAATCGGCTGCTTGTCCAATTAACAAGTCCGTTCACATATATTTATATTTGGGTTTTAAGTAACGAAACCCAAACGGTAGTTCCTTTGTTTTATTATAAAAGGTTGTATATATAATTCCTGAGTGTAGATCGACCGTAAGTCTCACTGTCTAGGAGTGATTGAGAAGGGGACGGCGTTTATGTATTATAAACGTTAGGTCACGTCCTTACGATATAAGTTGATGTGAGCGACTGACTGTGAGAACCTCGCTGTGCGGGTTTACAGAAATGCTGAGCTATGGGTCTCGCCCTCTTGGGTGAGTTGCCCGCTCACGTGTCCAACTCATGTCTTATTCATAGACAGTGGAAAGTTACAGGGTGGTGAATCTGAATATAATATCAGCTGTATTGACCCATTTATATAATATGTTCTGTTGATGAGACCGGGGCCTATTACAAGAGGGAGGTAACTGGGGCGATGAGAGGGAGGTAACTGGGGCGATGAGAGGAAGGTAACTGAAGCGATGAGAGGGAGGTAACTGAGGCGATGAGAGGGAGGTAACTGAGGCGATGAGAGGGAGGTAACTGGGGCCATGAGAGGGAGGTAACTGAGGCGATGAGAGGAGGCGCTGGGGCGTGAGGTAGCTGGGGCGATGAGTGCTGGGGCGATGAGAGGTGCTGGGACGATGGAGGTAACTGAGGCGATGAGGTAACTGGGGCGTGGAGGTAACTGGGGCGATGAGAGGGTAACTGGGCGATGAGAGGTAGCTGGGACGTGAGGAGGTGGCTGGGGCGATGGAGGTAACTGGGGCGATGAGAGGAAGGTAACTGGGGTGATGAGAGGGAGGTAACTGAGGCGATGAGAGGGAGGTAACTGAGGTGCACGAAGATCCATGAGACTCCTACTTCCCCCTTGCCCCTCTTACTCTTCCCTGCCCTTCCTACTCCCTCCTCTCCCATCCCATTCTCCCCTTGCTCCTTTTCCCCCCACCCCTCCTCACCACCCTTCCTCTTCCTCCCCCCGCCCCTCCTTTTCCTGTTCCTCCTTACCTCGCCCCTCCTCCCATGCCCCCCCCCCGCCTCTACCCACACTCACGACCTTATACTCTCGGGGTTTTTCCTCCAAAGTTGCCTGTATTCCTTCTCCTCTATCCTGACGTAGTGACCGTAGTTCTGGTCGGTCTCTTCCCTGTCTCCACCAGTCCCGGAGGTCCACTTAGAGAACATTCCATCGGCAATCATTGTTTACAATAATACAAACTTTTTGCTCTAAGTCAATCAGTATTGTTGAGTATTCATCATTACGTGAAGTAAATCATATTATAAATAAGCTATTATCTTGTCAAGTGAGATGTTGAGCTGGTAATTATATTTCCCAAGAGTATTATTAATGCTATACAGTAGGGTGTGTCATACGGAGGCGAATTTTTTTTTTTTGAGTTTGAAAAATCGGCCCATGGTATTAATGATGTAGTTCTACAGTATGTGCAGAATCATGTGATATCTTCAGATTTGAAAAGTTTTCATTTTTTGCTAGGTAAATTTTAACTTGAAATCTTATGAAAATTCAGTATTCCCACCCTTTTACCAACACCACTAAATAGCCTATTTAAAGTAAAGTAAATGTATCAGGTTAATTTATTAGGATGAAAATGATCCAGAATAGTAAAACGAATGATCTTGACACATTTATTAAATTTAATATTCCTTTAGAAAACAAAATCATCAAATACAAAAACCGGTTTTACTACTACGACCCGGTGTTGCTGCACACCATAGAGAACATGTCTTTCTTGCTTCTGTTTCTACTCATCACCTCCCTGCTGACCACCTGAGCTCGGATGTAGCCTTCCCTCCTCTCCTGGCTGTACACGTGACTGCTGGCCTCGCTCACTTGCTGTACACAACGCTCTATACTCTGGGTGTGCGAGGGCCAGGCAGGGACATGCATGGGGTTGTCCAGGAAAGCTCTGACTTGAACATTGGTGAGGCTGCAGGTAAGAGGGGCTCACTGCCAGCCTGGATGTTATCCAGATCTATGAGATCAGTGAGGGTCTTGGCACCTAGATTGACTTCAGGAGTCTTCCTGACCCTGAAGGAATCGTCACCAACTGATTCGTCATGCCCAGATCCTCTCATAAGTCTCATATCCAAGATCTTTTTGACTGCCACTCTTCTCTCCTCCTCATCCTTACTGCAGAGCATTGTCTGCAGAACTGCCTCGGGATGAGCATACCAGGAAGATCTCCTCACAGTCTGCTCCACAATCTGAACAACCTTCCTTGGCTGACTCCTCAGGAGCTCAAGCTGGAAGAGAACATGCCTCGGACCTTCGGAGAACGATGACTTGACCTTGGTGTTGAACCAATTTGGCAAGTAGACACTCTCGATGAATTGGACAATAAGTCTCAGGTTGTGAAGCTGGTTCCCTTTCAGTTTATGATGAGCGACCCAAATTCTGCAGAACCTGAGAGCCGTTGTGAGCCACCTAGAATGTGAGACTGGACCTATCTGCAGGTAAACAAGTCTATCAGGCATGACCCCAGTTTTGATGGCACTGCAAATCATGTAACCATAGTACTGGTCAGTACTCAGGTCGTCAATGACAGTATGTGCAAGCTCAACGAGTGGAGGGCCAACTGTGATTTTTTCAAAGCTCGGATTTATTTCTAACTCAGTGGCAGAGTCCAGCATCTTGCCAAGAGGACCAGACCATCTGTTGTTTGAAAGAGTCTTGCCATCCAGCTCCTGGATCAGATGTCTGAGTGGCAGCTCGTTGGTGTGGAGGTCACAAACAATCCAGACCAGCTTCCTCCCAATCTTCCGCTCTATCCACTGTATGACCCCCCCCTTGCCACCCTGTGTTCGTGTTGGTGCTGTCCCCTCCAATGGCCTGCAGGGTCTGGTCTACGTTCCTCTCTCTGAGCCAGTTCACAATGTTATCTGCCACTATCTCAGCTGGTTTCCTGATGTCATCTTTTCTCTGGAGTGAAATGCCACAAATACTTCCCTCCTGGTTCACTGCAGCAGGAGTAGTGTTCCTCCTTCACCATGGCAGGGAACAACTTATTAGAATCTCCAACTTTCATGAACACTTTAGTGTCATCCTTCTCCCATCAAAGAACAAACAATTGATTCCATTTTCTCTTATCCCCTTATCAAACTCCTCTTCTAGGTTACTGACAAGTTTCTCCTGAGCTCTCCTTACTTTGTTATGATCTATCACCAGGTGAACATCATCAGGTGTTACCAAACCACCGTCAATCCAGGCAGCTGTTGCTATCTCTGCAGTTTCTCTGAGACCAGTGTGGTGTCGCATGCTGGCCAGAGCTATGCTCAGGATATCTTTCCTATTTCGAATCTTATGCCTGGAAGGTTTGGGATCATTATTTTCTGGGTTAGGGACAAAGTCACCATTCTCCTGGTCAGCACTCGGATCAGCCATGGGGAAGTCATTAAACTCTGAATCAGCTTGACTCCAATCATCGGCCTTTTTAACCTCACCCTGGGCCTTCTCAAGTCTCTTTTCTCAGCAACTCTTCTCCTCTTCTGTCTCTGTGGCAGCCTCCTGTCTCTTGGACTCCGGAATATCTTGGCTGAAATCATGAGAGCCCTATACTGCCAGTCTTCTCTCTCTGTGCTTTGACAAATGCCAGTTCACGCTTGCAAATACAGGAGATGTGGGCCTCGGATTTATAGTCACGATCGCATCCAAACTCAGGACAGAGAACAATTGGGCACTTGCAAGTAATTATGTCAAATAACTGGTCCAGTTGCTTGGCAAAGCTGTCCTTAACTGCAAGTTTTCCTCTCCCAAGAGAGATATCTCTTGCCTTTTCCCAACTGGCTAGCAGTCTCACTAATCTTCTTCTGACTTGTTATGACTGGAGGCTTGAACTGAGCCGTTAGCCAGAATTGTACTGTGAACAGCTTTGGTCATATCACTTAGCCGTATCTTTGTTTGTGTAAGTTCTGGTTGCTTTTCACTGATTTGCCTGATTAAAACACCGTATCTCCAGCATCTCTCAATGTGGCAACTCCGACTTCAGGAGCTCTCTCCCCAGACCCAAGATAGTGACTGAGATGGCTGGATTACTGGTTCCTCGTCTGAAGCACAAGCAGCCATCGCAAATGTTATCAACTTTATAAATGCATCAAGTCTGAAACAGAAAAAAATATTGTTAGTTGGATTGTTAAAGAATGAAGTCAGAAAGCAATGTTCACTATTTAATTGTAATGCACTAATGCAGCTGTACGTTAAATTTTCGATAAATTTCACGCTAAACTTTACCTAGCAAAAGGTTGCAAAATATTGAAACTGAAATTATTTTCTGTTTATATACACTAAAATCTACCAAAAAAGTGATGGGCCATTAGTTTTAGCTGATCTTCCCTCCTATGACACACCCTACTATACAGTATAATATACAGTTCATATAATACATTTAGTCGATACGAAGAATAACACTTAAAAATAAAGTTAGTTATCAATAGATTGTTCTGTACATCAGTGAATGTATTGGAATATAAGTATTAGATATATATTGTCGACGTAATATTCTAGACCATTGTGTATCATAAATGTCTTGGTGTATATATTACATGGATATATTCAACTATATTGGTCACACTCCCTCACGAGCACAAACGTCAAGTGAAACCAGATGAAACATCAAGTGAACCCATCCAGGTGTAGTAAATAATTCTCAACAACAGTTAAGTGGTTAGTGTTGTGTTAATATTTGGTCCTGAGGGATTAAGTTGTCCAGGAGAGATGTAGGACCCTGGGCAGGTGCCGCCATCCAGGACATAGAAGGATGGTTGTGTGTCGTCCACCCTTCATGTAGGGGGGCAGGTGCCGCCATCCAGGACACAGAAGGATGGTTGTGTCTCGTCCACCCTTCATGTAGGGGGGCAGGTGCCGCCATCCAGGACACAGAAGGATGGTTGTGTCTTGTCCACCCTTCATGTAGGGGGGGAGGCCATCCAGGACACAGAAGGATGGTTGTGTCTCGTCC
>NW_024722233.1:0-5919 GCF_018991925.1 Homarus americanus
ATAACAAACCCCCTGATCAAGTATAACAAAAGCCCCTGATCAAGTATAACAAGGCCCCTGATCGAGTATAACAAAGTTCCCTGATCGAGTATAACAAGCCCCTGATCGAGTATAACAAAGTCGCCTGATCGAGTATAACAAAGTCCCTGATCGAGTATAACAAAGGGCCCTGATCGAGTTTAACAAAGGCCCTGATCGAGTATAACAAAATTCCCTGGTCGAGTATAACAAAGCCGCCTGAACGAGTATAACAAAGGCCCCTGATTGAGTATAACAAAGATCCCTGATCGAGTATAACAAAGTCCCGATCGAGTATAACAAAGTCCCTGTTCGAGTATAACAAAGTCCCTGATCGAGTATAACAAAGTTCCCTGAACGAGTATAACAAGCCCCCTGATCGAGTATAACAAAGTCCCCTGATCGAGTATAACAAAGTTCCCTGATCGAGTATAACAAAGGCCCTCATCGAGTTTAACAAAGGCTGATCAAGTATAACAAAGTCCCCTGGTCGAAGTATAACAAACTCCCTGGTCGAGTATAACAAATCCCTGATCGAGTATAACTCCAAGTCCCTGAACGATTATAACAAAAGGCCCTGATCGAGTATAACAAAGTTCCCTGATCGAGTATAACAAAGCCTGATCGAGTATAACAAAGTCGACTGATCGAGTATAACAAAGTCCCCTGATCGAGTATAACAGGGCCCTGATTGAGTTTAACAAAGGCCCTGATCGAGTATAACAAAGATCCCTGATCGAGTATAACAAAGCCCCTGATCGAGAATAACAAAGCCCCTTTATCTTGAATAACAAAGTCCCCTGGTCGAGTATAACAAAGACGCCTGAACGAGTATAAACAAAGCCCCTGATCGAGTATAACAAAGACCCCAGTCGAGTATAACAAAGCCCCTGATCGAGAATAAAGCCCCCTTATCTTGAATAACAAAGTCCTGGTTGAGTATAACAAAAACGCCTGAACGAGTACAACAAAGGCTCCAGATCGAGTATAACAAAGTCCCCTGGTCGAGTATAACAAAGTCCCCTGAACGATTATAACAAGGCTGATCGGTATAAGAAAGTTCCTTGATCAGTACATAAAGCCCCCATCGAGTATAACATAGTCCCCTGATCGAGACAAAGTCCTGATCGAAGTATAACAAAGTCCCCTGTTCGAGTATAACAAAGTCCCTGATCGAAGTATAACAAAGTTCCCTGAACGAGTATAAACAAAGCCCCTGATCGAGTATAACAAAGTCCCGTGATCGAGTATAACAAAGTTCCCTGATCGAGTATAACAAAGGCCCCTCATCGAGTTTAACAAAGGCCTGATCGAGTATAAGAAAGTTCCTTGATCGAACAAAAGCCCCTCATCGAGTATAACATAGTCCTGATCGAGTATAACAAAGTCCCTGATCGAGTAACAAAGGCCCTGATCGAGTTTAACAAATTCCTGATCGAGTATAACATAGTCCCGGCGATTATAACAAGGCCCCCAATCCAGTATAACAAAGCCCCTGATCGAATATAACAAAAGCGCCTGGTAGTATAACAAAGGCCCCTGATCGAGAATATAACAAAGTTCTGATCGAGTATAAAGCCCCCTAATTGATATAACAAAGTCCCTTATCGAGAAAAACAATGTCCCTGATCGAGTATAACAAAGCCCTGATCAAGTATAACAAAGGCCCCTGATCGAGTATAACAAAGTCCCCTGGTCAGGTATAACAAAGTCCCTGATCGAGTATAACAAAGGACTCTAAAAGTATAACAAATGCCAATGATCTAGTATAACAAAGTCCCCTCATCAGTATAACAAAGCCCCCTCATAGAAATAAAACAAAAGCCCTGATCGAGTATAACAAAGGCCCCTGATCGAGTATAACAAAGTCCCCTGAGATCCAGTATAACAATGCCCTCTCACCGAGTATAATAAAAAGTTCCTGATCGAGGATAACAAAGCCCCCTCATAGAGTATAACCAAGTCCTCTGATCAATTATAACAAGTCCCTGATCGGGTACTTAACACAAAGGCTGATCGAGTATAACAAAAGGCCCTCATCGAGTATAACAAAGTCCCATGATCGAGTATAAAAAGTCCTTATCGATATAACCAAAGTCCCTGTTGAGTAACAAATTCCCTTGTTCGAGTAGAAACCAAAGTCCTCGCCGAAATTATAACAAAGGCCCTCTCATCGAGTATAGCAAAGTCCCATGATCGAGAATAACAAAGTCCTCATCGAATATAACAAAAGAGATCCCCTGATCGAGGTATCCATAAAGATACGATCGCGTATAACAGGTCCCTGTTCGAGTATAACATAATCCCCTGAACGATTATAACAAAAGGCCCTGATCGAGTATAACAAGCCCCTGATCGAATATAACAAAAGCGCCTGAACGGAAATAACAAAAGGCCCTGAACGATTATAACAAGAGCCCCTGATCGAGTATAACAAAGTTCCTGATCCGATATAACCATAAGCCCCTGATCCGGAGTATAACAAAGTCATACTCATCAAGTATAACAGAATCTGGTCGGTATAACAAAGACGCCTGAACGAGTATAACAAGGCCCTGATCCGGAGTAGAACAAGTTCCTGATCGAGTATAACCAAAGTCGATCCGGTATAACCAGGCCATGATCGAGTATAACAAATTTCCTGATCGAGTATAACAAAGCCCCTCATCGAGTAACAAAGTCCCCTTATCGAAATAACTAAGTCCTGATCGAGTATAACATGCCCCCTGATCCAGAAATGCCATAAAGGCTCCAGATCGAGGTATAACAAAGTCCCTGGTCGAGTATAACAAGTCCGTGAACGAATATATAAAAGCCTGACCGAGTATAACAAGTTCCTGATGGAGTATAACAAAGCCCCTGATCAAGGGAATAACATTGTGCCCCTGATCAGTATAACAAAAGTCCCCTGATCCGAATATAACAAAAGGCCTGATCAGGTTTAACAAGGCCCTGATCCGGGTATAACAAGTCCCATGGAAACCAACAAGAATCCTGATCGAGTATATAACAAAAGGCCCTGATCGAGTATAATAAAAGTCCCCATGAATAAGTTTAAAAAGATCCTCCTCATCGAATATAACAAAAGTCCCTGATAGTATACCAAGCCCTGATCGAGTATAACAAAGCCCCTTATCTTGAATAACAAAGTCCCTGATGGCGGTAACAAGGGCCCTGATCCAAGTATAACAAAAACCCCTGATCGAATATAACAAAAGACCCTTATAGAAATAACAAAGTCCCCTGATTGAGTATATAACAAAGCCCCCTGATCAAGTATAATAAAGGCCCTGATCGAGGTTTAACAAAGTCCCCTGGTCGGTGATATAACAAGTCCCTGATCGAGTATAACAAAAGGCCCTGATCGAAGGTATAACCAAAGTTCCTGATCGAGTAACCAAAAGCCCCCTCATCCGAGTATAACAAAGTCCCCCTTATCGAGAATAACAAAGTCCCTGATCGAGTATAACAAAGCCCCTGATCAAGTATAACAAAGGTTCCCAATCGAGTATAACAAAGTCCCAGTGAGGTGAAGTCCCCTATTCGAGTATAACGAGGCCCTGATCGGGTATAACATAGGCCCCTGATCGTGTATAACAAGTCCCTGATCCGAGAGTATAACAATGTCCGTCTCTCGGAAATTATAATAAAATTTCTGATCCGGGGATAACAAAGCCCCCTCATAAGTATAACCAAGTCCTCCTGATCGATTATAACCGTCCCTGATCGAGTATAACAAAGGCCCCTGATCAGGTATAACAAGGCCCCTCATCGAGTATAACAAAGTCCCATGATCGGTATAAAAAAAAAGTCCTTATCGAATATAACAAGTCCCCTGATCGAGTATAACAAATTCCCCATGATCTAGTAGAACAAAGTCCTCATCGAGTATAACAAAAGGCCCCTCATCGGGGTATAACAAAGTCCCATGATCGAGTATAACAAAGGAATCCACTGATCGCGTATAACAAGATTTGTTCGAAGTATAACATAGTCCCCTGAACTATTATAACAAAGGCCCTGATCGGGTATAACAAAGCCCCTGATCGGAAGTATAAAAGCGCCTGAACGGTATAACAAAAGGCCCTGAACGATTATAACCACAGGCCCTGATCAGGTATAACAAAGTTCCTGATCGAGTATAACAAAGCCCCTGATCGAGTATAACAAAAGTCGCCTCATCAGTATAACCGCAGTCCTGGTCGAGTATAACAAGGGCTGAACGAGTATAACAAAAGGCCCTGATCGGTATAACAAAGATTCCTGATCGACATAACAAGAATCCTGATCGAGTATAGCAAAAGGCCCATGATCGAGTATAACAAAATTTCCTGATCGAGTATAACAAAGCCTCATGAGTATAACAAAGTCCCCTTATCGAGAATAACTAGAGTCCCCTGATCGGGTATAACAATGCCCCTGATCCAAGTATAACAAAGGCTCCAGATCGAGTATAACAAGTCCCTGGTCGAGTATAACAAGTCCCCGTGAACGAATATAACAAAGGCCCTGATCGGTAACAAAGTTCCTGATCGAGTATAACAAAAAGCCCCTGATCGAAAATAACATAGTACCCTGATCAGAGTATAATAAAGTCCCTGATCGAATATAACAAGGCCCTGATCGAGAGTATAACAAAGGCCCTGATCTCGAGTATAACAAAAGGCCCTGATCAGTATAACAAAGTTCCTTGTTCATGCTCAAAGCCCCCTGATCGGTATAACAAAGTCCCCGGATCGAGAGTATTATAACAAGGGCTGATCAGGTTAAACAAAGCTGATCGAGTATAACAAAGTTCCCTGTTCAAAGTACTCTTAAGCCCCTGATCGAGTATAGCATGAGGCCTTATCGAAGTTAACATCACCTGATCGAGTATAACAAAGCCCCTCATAGAGTATAACCAAGTCCTCTGATCAATTATAACAAAGTCCTGATCGAGTATAACAAAGGCCCTGATCGAGTATAACAAAGGCCCTCATCGAGTATAACAAAGTCCCATGATCGAGTATAAAAAGTCCCTTATCGAATATAACAAAGTCGCCTGAACGAGTATAACAAAGGCCCCTGATCGAGTATAACAAAGTTCCCTGTTCGAGTATAACAAAGCCCCTGATCGAGTATAACAAAGACCCCTTATCGAGATTAACAAAGTCACCTGATCGAGTATAACAAAACCTCCTGGTCAAGTATAACAAGCCCCTGATCGAGTATAACAAAGACCCCCTTATCGAGAATAACAAAGTCCCCTGATCAAGTATAACAAAGCCCCTGATCAAGTATAACAAAGGCCCCTAATCGAGTATAACAAAGTCCCCTGGTCTAGTATAACAAAGTCCCTGATCAAGTATAACAAGGCCCTGATCAAGTATAACAAAGTCCCATGATCGAGTATAAAAAGTCCCCTCATCGAATATAACAAAGTCCCCCGATCGAGTATAACAAATCCCCTGGTCGAGTACAAAGTCCCCTTTACGATTATAACAAAGGCCCTGATCGAGGATAACAAAGTTCCCTGATCGAGTATAACAAAGCCCCTGATCGAGTATAACATAGTCCCCTGATCTAGTATAACAAAGTCTAATCGAGTATAATAAGGCCCTGATCGATTTAACAAAGGCTTCTGATCGAGTATAACAAAGTCCCTGGTCGAGTATAACAAAGACGCCTGAAGCGAGTATAACAAAGTCCCCTGATCCAGTATAACAAAGTCCCTCACGAGTATAATAACGTTCCCTGATCGAGGATAACAAAGCCCCCTCATAGAGTATAACAAAGTCCTCTGATCGATTATTAAAAGTCCCCTGATCGGGTATAACAAAGGCCCTGATCGAGTAAAACAAAGGCCCTCATCGAAAATAACAAAGTCCCATGATCGAGTATAAAATAGTCCCATCATCGAAT
>NW_024722234.1:0-15251 GCF_018991925.1 Homarus americanus
GTGGTGGCACTGGTCCTAGGGTGGTGGTGGTGGCGGCACTGGTCCTAGGTGGTGGTGGTGGCACTGGTCCTAGGGTGGTGGTGGTGGTGGTGGCACTGTTCCTGGGACTCCGTGTACCCTCACGTGAACTCGTGCACCTGACACAAAAGTTTTTCTTCAGATCTAAAGTCCAGATGGTGCCGCTGTTATTGGATACCTGGTCATCGGGTCCCAGTCTTAACACACCTTAATTAATCCTAACCTAACCTAACCTTACCTGACCTGACCTGACCTGACCTAACCTAGCCTGATCAAGTTGTGATAAATTAAATCATGACCTCTTAGCACTGGACACTATGGGAACTACAGGTGTTCAAACTACTATTGACCCCTGTCCAAGATCCAGTTGAATAATTTACAATAACATTCAATCTACTGGAAACAAAATATAGAGACATAATGGACCAAAACAATATAGTAAATAAATCTTGATAAAATCACACGGGAAAAGGGAAACAACGGAGCACCTTAGCTTTCGTCTTTATTCAAGACATTTTCAGAGGCAACTGGATTACATGGACAGAGGAGGCTTAAATATACAGGGTGACCTTATAAAACATGAGGTCAGGTCTTATCCACGTTTTCATTGTGGATCTACATGAAATAGTAAATAAACGCAACTTGAAAACAAACAACAATAGCAAACCCAAAATAGTACAGTACATTAACCTGTGATTTAAGTGTAATTGTGTGATTTATGGATTGTTAAACGTAATGGTGATACTGGAGTGATTTTATCTAGAGTAAATATGTATAAATGTGGCTGTATGTAAATTTATACACGTATAAATCTTGATGTATAGGGTGTCTTATAAAAATTTCCCTGCCTGCCTCTCTCCGTGCCTCCCTCCCTGCCTGCTTCCCTCCCTCCCTCCCTCCCTCCCTCCCTCCCTGCTCCCTGAGACACTGTGAGTTGGAGGGAAGCAGACAAAGAGCAAGCAGGGAGGAAGCAGGGAGGAAGGGATATTCTTCATCTAACATGTACAAGATTTATATTTCTGTTACACATCCAGAGTTTTTTTTAAGAGACGTTCATAAGAGACGATTTTTTTCCCCTTTGAAGCTTGTACATGAAGTTGTATTGGTTGGTAGAGCGTCAGGCGGTCTGGTCTTTGCTCTCCGTAAATTAGATTTTTATTGAGGTCAAGAAGTTGGGGAGAGGGGGGGCCGTGTGTGTGTGGGTGGGGGCGTGGGTAACCGTGTGTGTGTGGGTGGAGGCGTGGGTAACCGTGTGTGTGTGGGTGGGGGTAACCGTGTGTGTGTGGGTGGGGCGTGGGTAACCGTGTGTGTGTGTGTGTGGGGGCGTGGGTAACCGTGTGTGTGTGGGTGGAGGCGTGGGTAACCGTGTGTGTGTGGGTGGGGCGTGGGTAACCGTGTGGGTGGGGCGTGGATAACCGTGTGTGTGGGTGGAGGCGTGGGTAACCGTGTGTGTGTGTGTGTAAGGTAGTTAGGATAACCTTGCGTGTAAGTGTGGGTGGGGGGGGGGATGTGTGTGTGTGTGAGGCAATTACTATTAGCTGACTCATTCATTGATACAAGTCCCAGGTTGCTGATCTGACCGAGTTTCTGTCTCATTTACACTCAATTGACGGTGTCTCAATTGTTTCTCTTTAACAAGTTATTATTTCTCACTCTGGATCTATTTTAATTGTTTTGTTTTGTTTTTAATTTCTGTATTTATTTTAGTCAGTCATGAAAATATTTGAAAGAAAACGATAAAAAAAGAAATTCTTAACTATTCAGTCAAATTTGTCACTCACTCACTCACTCAATAAGTCATTCATAGAGCTGTTGACGCACCATGGCTACACAAATCCCTATATTAAACTCTAAGTAGTTTATTTTTTACTCACACAAACTGATGTATATTTTATATTATTTTTATTTCGGCTTTATAATTAAGTTTGATTCTCGTTTAGCAGTAACTCGTATAACGTAAATTTGGAACAGTTTGTCGCGCCTGGATTCAGTAATTCCTCTGTGAAATGTTACAATGATTGTCTTTTAGTTTAAGCGTTTGTGTCTGTTTGTGTTTGTACACGAGTATGTGTGTGTGTGTGTGTGTGTACGTGATTTGTGTGTGTGTATAAATATCTCTGTATGTATGGTCTGTCATATACTAGTGTTGCGTCACATGCTAGTGTTGCGTCACGTGCTAGTTTTACGTCTCTTGGTAGTGTTGCGTTACATGGTAGTGTTACGTCACATGTGGATATTTTCCGAAAATACTCAGTAAATAGAACTTAAATACAACAGTAGTAGTCGTAGTAGTAGTAGAAGCCCTCATTGACCACATAATAGCCCAGAATGCATCAGGGGAAGTGGACACTAGCGAAGTAAATAAGATCCGTAGGGCCATTACAACAGATCGGCAGCACTGCCAAAATGACATGTTGCAGCAACTATTGCTGCAGGCTCCAGAAAATTTGACAAAAAAAGTAGCTATAGCGCAGGAGGTGGGCGCCTCGAACTGGTTAACTACGTTACCGATAAGGGCAAATGGTTTCAGCCTTAACAAACCAGAATTTACAGATGCCATTGCTCTAAGGTACGGTTGGCCAGTGGATGGTTTGCCCTCCCAATGCGTGTGTGGCTCTTCCTATGACGGCGATCACGCCATGGTCTGCAAGAAGGGGGGCTTCATTTGCATGGGGCATGACGAGGTAAGGGATCTCACAGCAAATATGTTGAAGGAAATCTGCCGGGACGTCATGGTAGAACCGACCCTCCTTCCACTGGATGGTGAGATCTTCCAACACAGGACTTCAAACACATCTAACGAAGCCCGTGTGGACGTCAGTGCTCGAGGATTCTGGACGCAGGGACAGCGAGCTTTCTTCGACACCAGGATTTTTGATCCCATGGCCACTTGTCACCGTAACCTAGCTCTCGATGCTGCACATAGGAGGAACGAGAACGACAAGAGAAGGGCGTATGGGGAGAGAATTCAAAACGTTGATCAAGGCAGCTTCACTCCTCTAGTGTTCACAACCTCTGGTGGGATGGGCCAAGTGCAAGATGTTTCTACGCCAGACTCGCGGAGTTGATCTCCGAACAGAAGCAGCAGCCCAGAAGTTATGTTACAGCCTGGATGAGATGTCGACTGTCCTTCTCTCTCCTTCGGTCGGCTTTGCTCTGCCTCAGGGGAACGAGAGCTTCTGCCCCTACTCCGACAACTGCTGCAGATATTGACTATGAGGCTACAGTCACCGAATGCCGCATAGATCTGCGGCTCAACTAATTTAACACAGATAGGATGACTTGGTATGTATTAGGATATTTATTGGGTAAATAAATGGTGGCGAAGGTGTGGCTGGAGGCCAATTAAAAAAAAAAAAAAAAAAAAGTAGAACGTAGTAATAGTAGCAGTAGTAGTTATCAAGGGGACACACTGGACCACAGTGATAGGTCGGGGTATACATGTTAACATTATTACCTTCACTACACACTGTATGGCGGCTACTGCTGGACTCTTGAATTTTCAGTGTTTTAATTTGGAAAAATATTTATTATTATTATTAGTAGTAGTAGTAGTATTAGTATTAGTATTAGTATTAGTATTAGTATTCGTATTAGTATTAGTATTAGTATTAGTATTAGTATCATCATCATCATCATCATCATCATCATCATCATCATCATCATCATCATCATCATCAGTATTAGTATTATTATTATTATTATTATTATTATTTTTAGTAGTAGTAGTAGTAGTAGTATTATTATTATTATTATTATTATTATTATTATTATTATTAGTATTATTAGTAGTGTTATTATTATTAGTATTATTAGTATTATTAGTATTATTATTATTATTAGTATTATTAGTATTATTATTATTATTATTAGTAGTAGAAGTAGTATTAGTATTATTAGTATTATTATTATTATTATTATTATTATTATTATTATTATTATTTAGAGTGATTACTTTCCATTATCATGACACTCACACTCAATCACTCAATCGCACTCACTCACTCACTCACCCGGGACGTCAGATCTGTAGACACCCTTACCAGACCTGACAAATGCCTCTACCTTCAAGTTGTCTCATAGGGCCTGTACTTCCATTACCTCCCACTGGCCTCCTTCAGCCACCTCTCACCGGGCCAATTTCAGCCACCTCCCTCAAGCCACCTCCTACCACCACCACCCCTTGGCCACCTCCTACCACCACCCCTTGGCCACCTCTCACCACCTCCCTCGGGCCACCTCCTACCACCACCCCTTGGCCACCTCTCACCACCTCCCTCGGCCCACCTCCTACCACCACCCCTTGCCCACCTCTCACCACCTCCCCCTCAGACACCTCCCTACCACCACCCCTTAGCCCCACCTCTCACCCACCTCCCTCAGGCCACCTCCTACCACCACCCCCTTAGCCTCTCACCACCTCCTGGGCCACCTCTACCACCACCCCTTAGCCACCTCACCACCTCCCCTCAGCACCTCCCTACCCACCACCCCTTGGCCACCTCCTCACCCCACCCTCCCTCAGGCCTCCTACCACCACCCCTTGGCCTCTCACCTGCCTCCCTCAGGCCTCCTACCCACCACCCCTTGTACCTCTCCTTGCCACCTCCCTCAGGGCCCACCTCCTACCACCCCTTGGCCACCTCTCCCACCCCTCCCTCAGGCCGCCTCTTACACCCACCACCCTTGTACCTCTCCCCACCCCTCCCTCTAGTACCTCCTACCACCACCCCTTGGCCACCTCTCACCACCTCCCTCGGGCCACCTCCTACCACCACCCCTTGGCCACCTCTCACCACCTCCCTCGGGCCACCTCTCACCACCTTGCCCGGACCACCTCCCATCACCTCAAGTCGTTCCATCTCGTCTGTGGTCATCGCCTAAGTCGTCTGGTCTTGTTTTGGTCTTGTTTTGGTCTTGTTTTGGTCTTGTTTAGGTCTTGTTTAGGTCTCCTTGTCAGTCACGTCCACCTTAGAATAGTTTTGAGGAGTCTCCCCTTATCTGGGGTCATTATTATGTTTCTGTAGCATAAGTGGGGCATCTCTATATCTGTCTAAATGTTTGTCTGTTTGCCTCTGTCTCTCTATTTCTCCGTCTGTCTGTCTGTTTACCTCTGTCTGCCTATCTGTCTTTCTCTGTCTCGGTTGGTCTTTGCCTCTCTCTGTCTATCTCTGTGCCTTTCTCTGTCTCTTTCCTTGTCTCAATCCGCCCGAATATTCTATATAACTTATACCCCAACGCTAACTACGACCCTTCAAAATACACGACCTTCCCTGAAACACTACTCACGACTTATCTCACTACTACGTTAATACGACCTGACTGTACTAACAACAATGACGACCAGTTAATTATAAAAAAAAGGTCAACAAAAGAGTGACTATAACTGACTGACTGGAAGATATATCTAACTCACTAATGATTGGGCTTGACATGTTAATTGATCCATGGTAATTGTTTATTTAACTGGTTGACTGGTTGACTGACGTGGTACAGGTTAATTAAGTGATCGTTAGCATACCTTTGTCCGGATGATTGATTGGCCAATTAACCAACTGGAGAGGCTGACTGGATATTCATTCATTTTCACACCTTTAATTATCAATACGTTAATAATTTCCTTTTCACAGCTTGATAACTGACAGTGTAATAGACTATCTCCACGAGTAGACTATCTCCACTAATAGACTATCTCCACTAGTAGACTATCTCCACTAATAGACTATCTCCACTAGTAGACTATCTCCACTAATAGACTATCTCCACTAGACTATCTCCACTAATAGACTATCTCCACTAGTAGACTATCTCCACTAATAGACTATATCCACTAGTAGACTATCTCCACTAATAGACTATCTCCACTAGTAGACTATCTCCACTAATAGACTATCTCCACTAATAGACTATCTCCACTAGTAGACTATCTCCACTAATAGACTATCTCCACTAATAGACTATCTCCACTAATAGACTATCTCCACTAATAGACTATCTCCACTAATTGACTATCGCCACTAGTAGACTATCTCCACTAATAGACTATCTCCACTAGTAGACTATCTCCACTAATCGACTATCTCCACTAGTAGACTATCTCCACTAATAGACTATCTCCACTAGTAGACTATCTCCACTAATAGACTATCTCCGCTAGTAGACTATCTCCACTAATAGACTATCTCCGCTAATAGACTATCTCCCAGACTATCTCCACTAGTAGACTCTCTCCCAGACTATCTCCACTAGTAGACTATCTCCACTAATAGACTATCTCCGCTAGTAGACTATCTCCCAGAGTATCTCCACTAGTAGACTATCTCCCAGACTATCTCCACTAGTAGACTATCTCCCAGACTATCTCCACTAATAGACTATCTCCGCTAGTAGACTATCTCCCAGGCTATCTCCGCTAGCAGACTATCTCCACTAGTAGACTATCTCCCAGACTATCTCCGCTAGCAGACTATCTCCCAGACTATCTCCGCTAGTAGACTATCTCCCAGACTATCATCACTAGTAGACTATTAACACTAACCACCACCACCACCACTAATATATCTTTCTCATTTTTACTTTAATAATATTCTAAGTGTAAATAAAGTGTTGAGAATATAAGACATACACTCTGCCACTGTGTGTGTGTGTGTGTGTGTTATACTTAAGGCTATGGTGTTTTATTTACCTTATAGAAATTTTGTGTTTTTTTGTGTTTGGATGAAGACTTAAAGAGTGTTTGGTTGTGTGAGTGGGTTTGTTTTGTCACACACACACACACACACACACACACACACACACCGAAGGGTCAAGACGTACCTGGCGCTCCTTGGAGCAGCCAGGTCAACTTTTAAGTTGACCCATACCAACCCCCTCCCCTGAACCCTCCTCCCCACCGGAATATCAACAAGTTCTCGCCCAAAGTTACAATTTCATTTAGGAAAGGAACGGAAACAGTGTTAAACAGAGGTGAACAGTGGTGAACAGTGCTTAAGTCAGTGAGAACAACTCAACAGTAACAGTCGTACCCAAGTTAACCTTCACACAGTGAGGTCCCAGGTACCCAGTGATAACGGCCCGTGAGACCCAACAACAACCAGCGATGTGTTAATCCGTCTACGATAGGAAGGCCTAAGACCAAACCTCACTCATATAACACCATCTGTGAGGGAATTACTACACCACATGTCCCTCATAACACCATATGTGAGGGAATTACTACACCACATGTCCCTCATAACACCATATGTGAGGGAATTACTACACCACGTCAAGTCCCTCATCACACCATCTGTGAGGGAATTACTACACCGCGTCAGGCCCCTCATAACACCATCTGTGAGGGAACTACTACACCACGTGATGCCCCTCATAACACCATCTGTGAGGGAGTTACTACACCACGTGAGGCCCCTCATAACACCATCTGTGAGGTAATTATTACACCACGTGAGGTCCCTCGTTACACCATCTGTGAGGGAATTACTACACCACGTGAGGCCCCTCATAACACCATCTGCGAGGGAATTACTACACCACGCCAGGTCCCTCATAACACCATCTGAGGGAACTACTACACCACGTGAGTTCCTCCTAACACCATCTGGGAGGGAGTTACTACACTACGAGTTTGCTGTTCAACACCTACAATAATCTGTATGTTCACTGTATGTTCCTTTACCTTTCTCTAATGAAGGCTTTTGTTAAACCACCAATGTATGTAATAAGTCATTTATGTCCAATGTATATTTTCAGCCTTCGGGCTGCAGAATTTTTTCAATAAACCGTTAATTATTATTATTATTATTACAGAGGGTCTGAAGGCTAACGTCAATCGTGTTAAGTAAGGAGATATTTGGCACCACAGAGGCCGCTGATGACCGACACGAGGTAAACAAAACACTTGAGAGACAAACAGACAAACAGACAGAAACAAAGCAGATTCAGAGAGAGAGAGAGAGAGAGAGAGAGAGAGAGAGAGAGATTTGCTCACACTCAATGAACTTAATGACATATAAACTGAGACAACAATAGGAAGATGAGGGAGGGAGGAAACTGGTTGACTGGCTGACTGGTTGGCTGGCTCTCTAACTGGCTGGCGAACTGGTAAGCTGGCTGACTAATCTATAGACATAAAACCTTACAACAAATAAAATCCTTAAATTTTGACCTGTGTAAGAAAATCCTAAAATTCCAGGCCGGATTTACTGGAAAGAACCATCACTACAAAAAACCTAACCTAACCTAACCTAGAATGACGTGGTTATAAGTGAGGTCTTTTATAACTTGTTTCTGGTTAACTTTGTGTTTACTGATCAAATCAAGATGAAGTTTACAATCGTAACTTGGTTTGGTCAGGTCAGGGGTTAGCTCTTGTATGTTTGAGGTCAGATCGGGAAGAAATGCGTGGAGCTAAGGAAGGAAGGAAGGAAGGAAGGAAGGAAGGGAGGAAGGAAGATGTGTAGGTGGTGGTGTGTAGGTGGTGGTGGTGTGTAGGTGGTGGTGGTGTGTAGGTGGTGTGTAGGTGATGGTAGTAATGTGTAGGTGGTGGTGTGTGTAGGTGGCAGCGAAGGTCAGCTAGGGTGAGGGTCGGCAGGGTAAAATTTGTCTGCATGGCTAAAACTTTTCTTCGGGGTCTGGAGGTCAGCAAACACCGCCGTGACATTGTCTGAAGTGTGTGTGTGTGTGTGTGTGTGTGTGTGTGTGTGCGTGTGTGTGTGTGTGGGTGTGATTAGCAAATGACGCCATCTTCCCAAACGGGCTAATTTCCATCGAAATTCAATATCTGAGGAATTATGCTAACTAGGAAGATGTTTATGGTGCCAAACATTATGTTTTCGGGGTCACGTATTCTAGCTAAGATGTTTTCAGATCATTTGAACAAATAATAAAACCAATTTTAAAATAATAGACCAAAACAACCGATTTAAACGCAAAATATTTTATATTACACAATTTTCTGGTTAAACTAAGTCCAATCTCAGGTCAGGTCCCAGGTTTGTCAGGCGAGTTAGTCTTTGTCTGTTACTGGCGTGAGTAAATTGTATAAACCAAATTTAATTCCTCTCTCTTTTAGATAAATACAGACACAGCGTAATGGCGGCACAATTTGATGTTTCCAGCGTCGAGTGGAGGACTCTGACACCAACAAATGTCACCAGCAGTTTCTCTAGACTTTAATAAATCACAAACACTGTTTTCTACCTGTTGTAAACTACGGTGTGTAATAGGGTGGCAATTTCTAATAAAAAGACTGACCCCCGACCCATCCGAGCAAAGACTACGCTCCCTTCCTTTAAACCATTTCTTAAAAAATATCTATTGTCTAAGTATTAATATATCTTGTAACACCTACTATATTTACAGTACCTGCTTTTATTGTACCATCAAAACCGTTTTATCGGAAATTATCATGTAAATAGACAAGAAATTACCACTGCAATAAATATATTTCCAACTAGACATAATCCTGACAGCTCTGTCCTCTTGTTCAACCTTAATACTGTACAACCCAAGTTGTTCTGCTTCCCCATGATATTTATGTTTTTCAATTCCACTGTAATTTATGTATAATACTTATAATAAATAAATAAAATAAATAAATATTGAAGTGATAACCGTGGTAACATTCTGTGATGTTCTTATTACCACCATGCTATTGTACTATTCCAGATGTTACTAAATGCTATATAATACTTCCTTGAGATTTATGTATAGTATATATCAGGTGCCTACAGGAGAGCTCAGGTTCTCAACTGGCTCAGCCATGTTAATATTGTTATTATTATCCACTCTGTATCTATGTTTTTCTGGTTAAATAAACTGTTTCAATACAATTCAATTCTATACGACAACGACACATTCCAGAATCAGAGAAATTGCAGGTCAACTTACACTAGTTCTTGATAGTTACAATTATTACTGAAAAGAGAAAATATAGATGAAATGCTTAGTACAAGTAGAGATGGATCCGTTATATTTCACCAGGTCACAGGCTATTATTGTGTGTGTGTGTGTGTGTGTGTGTGTGTGTGTGTGTGTGTGTGTGTGTGTGGAACCCAAAGAAACCACATAGCTGGTCATTGGTTCAGTCAATCATAGGTTGTACATCAGACAGGCGACCTTGAGGTGTTCACTAGACTCAGTAGTGATGTTGTTGCTGTAGAAGCTCGATACTACGGGGCAAAAAACTGCTACGCGAAGTACATCGATGAACCGAAGCTCAAAGCGCAGAAGAAACAAACAGAAACGAACAGTTATATCAAAGAGAACATGTGGCAACTGCTGGCCCAGTCATCCATCAGTAACGATAACATTTTCTTATTGACAACACTTAATTGTTTCCTAGAGAATCTTAGGGAAAGTGTAGCTGAACATGGCGAGGAATATCAATCTAAAACCTAAAGAAACAGCTAACCAATGAACGGCCAGATATTTCTTTCATCCCTCAACCAGGAATATCTAATCAAGTCTGCTCAAAAGACATTTCTATAGGCGAAGCGCCAAGAAAGGCTCAGGAATTTATTAAATTTCTGAAGGGTGATACTTGACTGTGAAGGAGATCACAGAGGATAATATAATTCACAAAATTGTGGATATTTTGAGGCGACAATTCTCACATTTAAGGAAACATGGCGGTGAGTGTTACTCTCCTGGAGAAGTATATCAACTACAGCCTTGAAAAATTGGATGATCCATTATTATACAAAACAGTTTATTGACTCATAAAAAAACAGCTTTATGATGAGGCAGATGGCGTGCCAAAGATTGATCCCAATCTTCCTCGTCTACACACAGCTTCTGATAATATCACGCAGGTAGTGTCTGAGATTTACCTAACACCTTAGTTTAGCTGTATACTTGCGTCATGAATACTGAAGCAGAAACTTGTTGATGTAATGTATGCATCTCATATACTGAGCCACGCGGCTTCTTTAAACCAGCTGCTGAATATGTTAACTCAGAACAGTAACCAACATCAACGAGTCACACAAGCCACCAGAGATTACGTCACGGCGGATCATCATCTCATTGTTGCTGCAGCAGACACAGTAACTGAGACCATAATGAAGGACCAATGACTGCAAGAGGGCGATACATGTTATGAAAAGGCAACTCGTACAGACATTGACCAAGGACTTTAAGGCACCAAAACGGAGCTTGAATCTAAAGTTTATCCTGGGCGGTGATGTCAGACAGAGACATGAGAGTCGCAGTATCATCCACCAGTATCACCCACAGTGACTCAGGAATTATAGGACAATGCTGACTTGAGCTACATAGAGACAGTGGGCTATATTACATGTAGCTCTGGAGACAAATATTGACGTTCTGGTTGTCTCCTTCAACACTATAATAATGACTAACCCCGCGGACCACCAATCAATATACATAACCTTAAAACACATCACAGATTTAATAAGCAGCCTCAGAGAGATACAAACCCCTGTCCGCTTTGACACGGCCACTCGGGACTTGATGAAAGCATTAGAGAGCACTTGGACCCACACTAAAGTATTGATAGTGTCATTCCCTGTGGTGGAGACAACGCACCTCTGCATCTGTTGCGAGAGTCACGAGGTTTTACTGCAGGAAGTGTCTATAAAATGTCAGAATAGTGTAATTACTAACCTCGTTACGCGCTTAAAGACCTTTGTTGTTGAAACACAGTAATAACATTATAACAACAGCAACTCTAACCGAGCACTGTTTGGACTAAAGTTAGTTGAGGGAATATTAAATACCAAGGTCATTTACAATGTTAATGAACGGTGTAAGAAAACCAGCAATGACATTAAAGAGAAAGTGAAGGATTACTGCAGCAAACTGACGAGGGATTATAGGGACCTGCAGATAAGAGAGAGAGGACCCATGAAACCAGGCTGTGCAGATAACCAGTGCCCAAACTAAGTGAGTGTGTCTGGTGTTGTGTGATCCCCCACCTCACCGCTTGTTACCAGTGAACCAAGGTGAGGTGAGGTGAGGTTAGTTTAGGTGAAAATCAACATCAGTACTACCAGACGTGGCCCAGGGGATGTGCATCAATCACCTGTGTCGCTTTTGCTCGACACTGATCGACCCAACTATGACAAATACAACGACAGCAGTGATACGTGATGCCTTTTGAAGACGATGCACATTGTTGGAAAGTTTATCAGAGAGAATTTAATTATGTGTGTAGGAGGTGATGGTGGTGTGTAGGTGGTGATGGTGGTGTGGTGGTGGTGGTGTGCAGGTGGTAGTGGTGTGCAGGTGGTGGCGGTGGTGTGGTGGTGGTGGTGTGCAGGTGGTAGTGGTGGTGTGGAGGTGGTGGTGTGCAGGTGGTAGTGGTGTGCAGGTGGTGGCGGTGGTGTGGTGGTGGTGGTGTGCAGGTGGTGATGGTGGTGTAGGTGGTGGTGGTGGTGTGGGTGTGATGATGGTGGTGTGTGGTGAGTGGTGTGCAGGTGGTGGCGGTGGTGTGGTGGTGGTGGTGTGCAGGGTAGTGGCGGTGTAGGTGGTGATGGTGGTGTGCAGGTGGTGATGGTGGTGTGGTGGTGGTGTGTGTGCAGGTGTGTGTGGTGGTGTAGGTGGTGATGGTGGTGTGCAGGTGGTAGTGGTGTGCAGGTGGTGGCGGTGGTGTGGTGGTGGTGGTGTGCAGGTGGTGATGGTGGTGATGGTGGTGTAGATGGTGTGGTGGTGGTGGCGGTGGTGTGCAGGTGGTGATGGTGGTGTAGGTGGTGCTGGTGGTGTGTAGGTGGTAGTGTGTAGGTGTGAAGGTGGCGGTATAATTACAGTTCGTGTATGTTTACCAATACAAAGATACACCTTGCACTTTACAATGCCAGGTAACAATACATAATAAACTATCAAGACAACATCACCTTATGCCTCCATTACTATAAGACACCGACCACAACCTTCTACAATATATAATTATCATCATTACACACAATCCTAAAATCCCACGACAAAAAATACCACACATCAAATTTCCTTTCAAAATGCATTACCTAGTTATTCAAAATGCATTAGACTCCCTGAGAAATGTCTGAAGTTTTATTTTTTTACCCCCCAACAGAGAGAAAAAGTTTTGGTGGAACTTTAGTAAACTTCTCAAGATTTCAACCCCAAGGAATCGGTTTTTAACTCTCGTATGAAGGGTGGATCACACACGGCCTCCTTCAGTTCATCATCAAGGTGTAATTTTCCATGATGGTGCCTTCAGTATTATTTCTGGAGGGGTTTTCCTTACGTCTTCTGGAAACTTTTGTTTTTTTTGGAGGGGGGTGTTTTTTTGTGTTTTTATGTCTGTCTGTCTGTCTGTCTGTCTGTCTGTGTTTGTATGTCTGTTTTTATGTCCGTCTGTCTGTTTCTCTGTTCCTCTCTCTCTTTTTTTCCTCGTGTGGTGTGGTGTGGTGTGAGGTGGTGTGGTATGGTATGTGGTGGTGTATTGTGGTATGTGGTGGGGTGATGTATTGTGGTATGTGGTGGTGTGGTGTGGTATGGTATGTGGTGTGGTATGAGGTGGTGTGGTATGAGGTGGTGTGGTATGGTGGAGTGTGGTATGTGTTATATGTGTTTGTGTGTATGTTATGTGTATCTTTTATGCTGTATGTATCTTATGAGTTGTGTGCTGTGTGTGTGTGTGTGTGTGTGTGTGTGTGCCATCATCCATTCACAATCACCAATTACCCCTCCTCCTCAGGTAACACTAAGTCACCTAATTTTTCAGAACCAATTAGGTAACGAGCGAACAGGTACAGTAACTTCAAATACTAATTACACAGGATACAAAAAAAAATAATTACTGTACCTGCATCTTCATCTCATTTCAAAAACTCAACACTCAAATTTCACAGATGAATCAATATATATATTTTCCATGGACCAAGTTCTCATTTTAGAGTCTAATCCGCTTACATGAGTTTGTTCAGAGTACATTTAGTGTCAATTGGTAAATCTGATGTGTTCTGAGTAAGCAAATGGTTCAGGAAGTTACGTATAGCAGAGAGAATGAAGAAATGAAACAAGGATGCAATGAAAGACGTAGGATTGGTATTACTAAAGGTTGGGTTAGGTTGGGTAGGTCAACCCCCTAAAGTGACCCCATAAATAAACGCAATCTCGGGGGAGAGAAATAATCAATCATAACCCATGTTTTTCCTTGTAGGTTATGTCAGTGAACGACTCGGGGTGAACGACTTCAATTAGAATGAACGTCTCAAACTAGAATGAGCGTCTTAATATAGAATGAACGACTTAGAATGAACGTCTTAGAATGAACGACTTAGAATGAGCGTCTTAAACTACAATGAACGACTTAAAATGATCGTCTTATGTGAACGTCACCTACCCACAGCCTGTACTGCCGTTTTTTCCACAGTAAACTCTCCCACTATCATCTGGCCCCCTGTAAGGCTTTGCTATTAACCTTATGGCTGGTCCTATCTGATTCCTTGATTTAAATAGATGAAAATAAATAGCTTAGGTTCTTGTACACTTTGGAATAAATGAGAGAGAGAGAGAGAGAGAGAGAGAGAGTTAAGGTTCGTCCAGGTAAGGTTCACTCAGGTGATGCCTTGAGGCAACATTGAATAAACTCTCTGGACTGGGATGGACGTTTTTCCTGAAAGCTTTAGCTGAATCTTTTAGCTGCAGGATTTAGCTGAAAGTTTTAGCTGAAGGTTATAGGTGAACTCTTCAAGCCCTCAGCTAAGAGATTCCACTCTCACCATCCACCCGTCTCCTTCCACCCCATCATCCACCCTCATCACCCAGCCACCTGTTATTTTTCTGTTTCTGTTTTTCTTCTCTCCGTTACTCCTTATTTGCTTCCCTTGTTTACTGTTTTTCTGGTACTATTTGGGGAAGGATTTACCCCAACAACACCAAAGGACACAGACAGACAGACAGACAGATGATCACCCCATTACACTGTACTCGTATCGTGGACACAAGACACCGCGAGTCATCACCATTAAAGCAGCTCTCAGGTATAAGTATTACAATCATTCTTATTCCTATCTTTAAATACGTCTGTTAACCACAACATCCCCAGATAAGTGTTATGCCTTTATCTTAGGCTGGTATGTGAGATGGTTTATATAATCACATCAATCATGGTAACTTTCCTATGAGCATTGAGTAGTCTCTCTCTCACTTAATACTGTGTTCAACGAGGCTCATAGCGTTAATTACGGTGATATTCCAGTTATTGTGCGATAGTTTATTTTCTTAATAAATAGGCAAAAGACTTT
>NW_024722235.1:0-3432 GCF_018991925.1 Homarus americanus
TTATCAAGGAACGTGTCAGTATTAGTGTACATGACATTCAAGCCCGAATTTGTTCTCAGTAACGTCTCTGCTCTTAGTAGTAACCTCGCTCCCCCCTATTCTCAGAAGCTGCAGCATTTGCTACGTACATTGTATTTTGCAGGGTGTGGTTAGAAATGTCATTGCTTACATGGCGCTCGCCTCCTCCTGTCCGGTAGGAGGAGCTGGTGCCGCCTCCCGGGTGGGGGGGGTAGAGCGGGTGGAGGGTGCACTGCTCCCATTCCGCAGTCGGGTGCCGTCTCTTATACACACAGGTGTACCCGCCTTTGAGCGGAGGAAGACCAGTGCGGGTCGGAGGAAATGCTTGGCCCAACCACCACTGCCCTACTTTGAGGAACCCACCTGGTGTTGTGGATGCTGCTTATGGCCACTATGTACCTCTAGACATCCCGCACATCAACACCCAGGATAGGACAAAATGATTGTGCTATTTGAGGAGTTTCACGGTCACCACTTAAGCGACCTCATGATACCGGACGCAGAAACAGTCCTGGAATGAATGCCTGGGAAGGATCTAATTTACCACACAGGAATAGTGTGTGAAATGGGAACCTGTCATGTGTACCTTGGTGCTACGAAGGAGCTCAGTACCTGTATGTGTGGAGTGTTTTTGGTGCTATATATAATATGGTGCTAGTGAGTATTTTTGGGTGATATTGTAGGAATGACTGACTTAAGTAAGGAGGTCAAGGATTTGGTATGAAGAGAGAAGACCTCAATTAATTATTTGGAGAAAGTCGAGTATATTTTATGTGGTGCAGTGGCCTTGATAATTGCTCGCGGAAGATAAACTATTTTTGTACTGTGACTGAATGCAATATTTTTTGATTAGTAAATTAATTAGTTTAGTCTTGGTCAGTGTTTCACCCTTCCTTCCACTCTTGATTTGAAAAATGAAAAACACGAACTTACAGTGTAATGACCATGGTCGTTTAGTTAACGTAAAATCAGACGATTCATATTACGTTCAATAGCCCACAAAACATATAGCAATGCCTTGTTTATTGAGTTCCCCGTCTGAGGAGTTCATTTTCTCATCGCTTCAGGACGCCTGAGTCTTCCGTTTTCTCTCAATCTTAGATTGCACCCGAGACTCCGTATTCCTTAGTATCACAATAAAAAATTTGAAGTTGCAACTGTAGTTGTATCTGTTAAGGCAACTCAGATATGTCTGATTAAAGATGGAACATTCAAGATCCCGTGTGAATGATGTTGAAAACTTCAACCGTCTTTATTGTTAGTAAAACTTGTCAAGTAAGTGAGCGTCAAGTCTGCCAGTACGTGTGGTATGTCCTTATATCGTCCTTGGGGATAGCCATGAGTTTCTAAGTACTACTGAAATTAGATCATTTTGATGCCCAAACATCAGGGAATCTGAGGTTGTAGTTTAGTTAGTGTTAGTTGCCTATTCAAGAAAGTCATTAATCTCCTGAAAGATTCTGTCAAACAAGATCTCAACATATAACCATAGAGGGCATTTGTCTGAAATCCCACTGATGTTGTGAGAATGACGTTAACAACGTGTGTATTTGATGCTCATTTTACTTTTTCATGGCAAGCTCAATCTCTGATTAGATTATAAAAATAGACATGAAAAATTCACCTGACCCACGGCACTGATTTTCATTGTTAAGTGTAACACATCTGATAAAAAAGTAGTTTCTGTCATTGCGTGATTAGCCTTTCTGGCATGTCTAGCGCACAGGCTTGAGTTGCCAGTTAGCAGTATATAAACTCGTGTACGAGGAGCAGCGTCACATCTCTGACGCTGCTCCATCAATATCTCAGGTATGTGTATAGTTCTCACGCCCGCCATATTAAGTCAGTTTAACTCAGTTGAATTCTGTGAATATCAATGTTCATGTTGTAACAGTGAAATTATCCTGTACCCAGTGAAAGACAATGCAACATAAATATCATCAGTCGTTGCCAGACGAAAGATTGTTTGTGATGGAGTTATTTTTGTGATATCTTTGACGCTACTCCATCATTATCTCAGGCACAGAGTGGGTGTTAGCTGAATAACCGACAGTCACCAGGGGACCGGTAGCTGCATACCAGCTGGCTGTCTTGCAGGATGTACTTCATTTGGCAAGATTAAATTGTACGAGCCCGCGGGACGAACTCCCTCGCCGTGCGACGGACTGTGATTGACCTAACAGCGCTCTTCGTTTGTTGTGGTGACACCAGTGTGACACCCTGGTGCACCCCTCACAGTTATATGGGTCAAAGTAATATTGTTGCATATGATTGGGGATAACTAGCAGAAATATAGTTGTCCCGTGTTGAGTATTGAACCCATAAATATTGATATTACCAGTAATAACGTTTGTTATGTGGGTTGTGAGTACATCACTACCAATTGAGTCCTACCTAATTTTGTTGTACCTGATTAGGGATAACTAGCAGAAATAAAGTTATCCCATGTTGAGTAGTGAACCCATAAATATTGATATTACCAGTAATAATGTTTGTTATGTAGGTTGTGAGTACATTATTCATATGTAGTACCAACTGAGTTTGAGTAAAAGTGCCATGTTGTTCATTCCGAAATAACATGATGTTATAAATATGTTAATTTGGCATATTGTCAAGGGTGTCAAATAACCATTTGTAGTGACAACGAAATAATATAATGATTGTTTAATGTTGTAACCAAGAATAAAGATGTATTTTGCTACTTGTACAATTAAGACCTAAGAGTCCACTCCTATCTGAGCGTGTAAAATAACCATCTTATTTATCAAAGAAATAGTATAACAGTTGTTTGATGATGTAACAAGTAATTGAAGATCTATTTTATGAATTGTAAAGTAAGATCTTAGGGTCTAGTCTTAGTTGAGTGTGTTGAATTGACATCTTATCCACTCTTAATCTAATAAATATTGAATTAGTAAACTACGAATATCACCGTTGGTTCTCAGAAAATAACTATTGTAACTCACGTGCCTATAAGCTCGCTATCACACTACCTAACAGTTCACTGAGGTATGTTATATTCTAATAAAAGTCTGGGTGGTAGGAGGCTACTGTTGCAAGTATAATAAGTGTTGTGGAAGAATGACATTGTTTTCCCAGACTAATCTATGGTATAGAATATAACTAAGGCAGGATAATAAATTGAGAGAAAGGAAAGATATAAAATCTGGAAAATACAATAATATGTATGACAGAAGAAATGAAGTAATGAAGAGGATATTAACTTAGAGAATATAAGCAAAGAAATATAATATACTGTATATAATTATAGACAGAAACACTTAGAAAATAAAATTATTAGGCCTAATATATATATATATATACAGTATATATATATATATATATATATATATATATATATATATATATATATATATATATATATATATATATATATTTCTCGCTTGACTTGGA
>NW_024722236.1:0-11552 GCF_018991925.1 Homarus americanus
AGAGGTGTACATGGTAGTGTCATTGTGTACATGGGAGGCACTGAAGTGTCAAGGAGGTACCTGAAGTGTCAGAGGTGCCTGGGAGTGTTCTGAGGTGTACCTGCGAGTGTCAGAGGTGTACCTGGGAGGCCAAGGGGTGTACCTGGGAGTGTCAGGTGGTGTACCTGGGAGTGTCTGAGGTGTACCTGGAAGTGTCAGGCGGTGTGCCTGGGAGTGTCGGGGCGGTGTACCTGGGAGAGTCAGAGGGGTGGTTAAGGAGTGTCAGAGGTGGGGTACCTGGGAGTGTCAGGAGGTACCTGGGAGCAAGGCCAGAGGAGTAACTGGAGTTTCAGAGGACTACCTCGGCGTCAGAGGCACCCCAGAGGCCACAGGCACCTGGGAGGTCAGAGGTACCTGAAGGTCAGGAGGCACCCGAAGTGTCAGAGGCAAACCTGGGAGGTCTGAGGGTGTACCTTGGGAGTGCTCGGTAAACTGGAGCAACAGGGGTGTAACGGGGAGCGTCAGTGGAAGCACCTGAACGTCTAAGGCAACCCAAAACACCTTGGAGTGTCTGAGGGCCTGGGAGTGTCAGGAGGTGTACCTGGGAGGCCAGGTGTACCTGGGAGCACATGTGTGTTGGGAGGTTGGGAGATGCAACGGAGCATCGGAGGTGTGTACCTGGTGTGTCAGGAGGTGTACCTGGGAGTGTCAGAGGTGTACCTGCCAGTGTCAGAGCTGTACCTGGTAGTGCCAGAGGTGTACCTGGGAATGCTGGAGGTGTACCTGGGAGGTCAGGGGTGTAACTGGAGGTCGGAGGTAACTGGGAGGTCAGGAGGTGTTCCCGAAGGGCTGAGGTGTGCACCTGAGCAGTGGTGTAATCTGGGAGTGTCAGGGGTGCACCTGGGAGGCCATGGTGTACCTGGGAGGTCTGAGGTGCACTGGAAGCGTCAGAACAAAATGGGGAGTGTCTGAGGTGTGCACGGGAGTGGTCAGAGGTGGCACCTGTGGGAGTGTCTGAGGCACCAGGAGTGCTGAGGCACCTGGGAGCACATCAGAGGTGCACCTGGAGTGCTGGGAGGTGTACCTGGGAGTCAGGGGTGTACCAGGAAGGCTGGGGTGTACCAGGGAGGCTGGGGTGGTGTACCTGGGAGTGTCTGAGCGTACCTGGGAGGCCAGAGGTGTGCCTGGGAGGCCGGGAGGTACCAGGGAGTGTCAGTGGAGTACCTGGGAGTGTCGGAGGTGTACCCGAGTGTTGGCCGGCCTGGGAGGTCAGAGGTGTACCTGGGAGGCTGGGGAGGTACCTGGGAGGTCAGAGGTGTACCTGGGAGCGTCAGGGAGGCACTCCTGGGAGTTTTAGAGGGCATCTCGGAGGTCAGAGGTGTACCTGGTAGTGTCATTGGTGTACCTGGAGGCTGAGGTACCTGAAGGCTGAAAGGCACTGTATGGCCAGAGGTGCACCTGGGAGTGTCTGAGGTACTCTGGGAGTGTTGGGAGGTGTACCTCGGAGGTCAGGAGGTGTGTACCCAGTAGTGCTGGCTGGTGTACCTGGGAGTGCCAGAGGTGTACCTGGAAGGCCGAGGTGTACCTCGAAGGTCAGAGCAGGTACCTGGGAATGCTGAGGTACCTGGGAGTGTCAGGGGTGTAACTGGGAGGCCGGAGGTAACTGGGAGGCCAAAGGTGTACCTGGAGGCCAGAGGTGCAAACCTGGGAGCAAGCCAGGTGTAACGGGATTGTCAGGAGGTACTCTGGAGGTCAGGGGTGTACCTGTGAGTATCGGCGGTGTATCTGGGAGGCCAGAGGTGTACCTGGCAGTGTTCGAGACGTACCTGGGAGTGTTCTGAGGTGTACCAGGGAGTGCCAGAGGGGGCACCTGGGAGTGCCTGAGGTGTACCTAGGAGGTCAGAGGTGTACCTGGGAGGTCAGGAGGTGTACCTGCGAGTGTCTGAGGTGGCACCTGGGAGGCTGAGAGCACCTGGGAGCATCAGAGGTGGCCTGGGAGCACGAGGTGGTACCTGGGAGCAAGCCAGGGGTGTACCAGGAAGTGTCAGGGGTGTACCAGGGAGGCCAGGGGTATACCTGGGAGGCTGGGAGGTGGTACCTGGAGGCCAGAGGCACCTGGGAGTGCCTGAGGTGTACCTGGGAGTGTCAGAGTTGTACCTGGGATTGTCAGAGGTAAAAAATGAGTGTCTGAGCTGTACCTGTCAGTGTTCGAGGTGTACCTGGCAATGTCAGCGGTGTACCTGGGAGGTTACGGTACCTTTGGGAGTGTCAGGAGGTATACCTAGGAGCGCAGAGGAGGCCTTGGGAGCTTCAGAGGAGTTCCCTGGAGAGTGTCTGAGGGCACCAAGGGTGTCAGAGGTGTACCTGGGAGGTCTGAGGTGCACCTGGCGAGTGTCAGAGGTGTACCTGGGAGTGTCAGGGGTGTACCTGGGAGTGTCAGTGGTGTACCTGGGAGTGTTCTGAGGTGTACCTGAAGTGCTGGCTGGTGTACCTGGGAGTGTCAGAGGTGTACCTGGAAGTCAGGAGGTACCTCGAAGTGTCAGAGGTGTACCTGGGAGGCCTGAGGCGCCTGGGAGCAAGCTAGGTGTAACTGGGAGGCCGGGAGGTGTAACTGGGAGTGTCAGAGGTGAGCCTGAAGTGTCAGAGGTACCTGGGAGGCCTGAGGCCTGGGAGGTTGGGGTGGTGTACCTGGGAGGCTGGGGTACCTGGGAGTGCCAGTGGTGTACCCGGGAGTGCCTGAGGTAACGGAAGTGTTGAATGTACCATGAGTGTTTGAGGTGTACCTTGAGTGTCACTGCGCACCTGAATGTCAGAGGTGTACCTGGGAGTGTCAGGGGGTGTACCTGTGAGCATCGGCGGTATCTGGGAGTGTCAGAGTGTGTACTGGCAGTGTCAGAGATGGCCTGGCAGTGCCAGAGGTGTACCTGGGAGTGTCAGAGGTACTCTGGAGGCCAGAGGTGTACCTGGAGTGCAGAGGTGTACCTGGGAGTGTCAATGCAGGGGCTCTGGGGAGTGTCAGGTGTACCAGGGAGGCCAGAGGTGTACCTGGAGGTCAGAGGTGCATGTGGGAGTGTCTGAGGCACTCTGGAGTGTCTGAGGTGTACCTGGAGTGTCTGAGGTGTACCTGGGGAGTGTCAGAGTTACCTGGGATTGCTGGGAGGTACCTGGGAGTGTCTGAGCTGTACCTGTCAGTGTCTGGAGGTGTACTCAGCAGTGTCAGCGGTGTACCTGGAGTGCTTGGGGCGCAGTACCTGGGAGCGTCAGAGGAGCACCTGAGCGTCAGAGTGCATACCTGGGAGTGCCAGAGGCACTCAGGAGCGGCAGAGGAGTACCTGGGAGCTCAGAGGAGCACTGGAGGTCAGGAGGTGCGCATGGTAGTGTCATTGGTGTACATGGAGTGTACCTGGAAGTGTCAGAGGTGTACCTCGAAGTGTCAGAGGTGTACCTGGGAGTGTCTGAGGTGTACCTGCGAGTGTCAGAGGTGTACCTGGGAGTGTCAGGGGTGTACCTGGGAGTGTCAGTGGTGTACCTGGGAGTGTCTGAGGTGTACCTGAAGCTCACTGGTACCTGGGAGGTCAGAGGTGTACCTGAAGTGTCAGAGGTGTACCCTCGAAGTGTCAGAGGTGTACCTGGGAGTGTCTGAGGTGTACCTGGAGTGTCGGTGGTGTACCTGGAGTGTCAGTGGTGTACCTGGGAGTGTCCTGAGGTGTACCTGGAAGTCAGAAATGTACCTGAGGTCCGAGGTGTACCTGGGAGGTCAGAGGTGTACCTGGGAGTGTCAGGGTGTACCTGGAGCACAAGTGGTGTAACTGGGAGTGTCAGAGATGTACCTGAGCATCGAGAGGTGTACCTGTGTGTCAGAGGTGTACCTGGGAGTGTCAGAGTGTACCTGCCAGTGTCAGAGCTGTACCTGCCAGTGTCAGAGCTCTACCTGGTAGTGTCAGAGGTGTACCTGGGAATGTCAGAGGTACCTGGGAGTGTCAGGGGTGTAACTGGGAGTGCCGGAGGTGTAACTGGAGTGTCGGTGGTGTACCTCGAAGTGTCAGAGGTGTTCCTGGGAGTGTCTGAGGTGTACCTGGGAGTGTAAGTGGTGCCCTGGGAGGTCAGGGGTGTACCTGGGAGTGTCAGGTGTGTACCTGGGAGTGTCTGAGGTGTACCTGGAAGTGTCAGGAAATGTACCTGGGAGTGTCTGAGTGTACCTAGGAGTGTCACAGGTGTACCTGGGAGTGTCTGAGGTACCTAGGAGTGTCAGAGGTGTACCTGGAGTGTTAGAGGTGTACCTGCGAGTGTCTGAGGTGTACCTGGGAGGCCAGAGGAGTACCTGGGAGCATCAGAGGTGTACCTGGGAGTGTCTGAGGTGTACCTGGGAGTGTCGGAGGTGTACCTGAGTGTCAGGGCATACCTGGGAGGTCAGAGGTGTACCTGGGAGGTCAGAGGTGTACCTGGGAGTGTCTGAGCACTGGGAGGTCAGAGGTGTACCTGGGAATGTCTGAGGTGTACCTGAGAGTGTCAGGGGTGTACCTGGGAGTATCAGAGGTACCCGGAGTGTCAGAGGCATACCTGGGAGTGTCAGAGGTACCTGGGAGGCAGAGGTACCTGGGAGTGTTCAAGTGTACCTGAGAGGGTCAGATGTACCTGGGAGTGTCTGAGGTGTACCTGAGAGTGTCAGGGGTGCACCTGGGAGTATCAGAGGTGTACCTGGGAGGTCAGAGGTGTACCTGGGAGTGTCGGAGGTAACTGGGAGTGTCGGAGTTGTAACTGGGAGTGTCAATGGTGCACCTGGGAATGTCAGAGGTGTACCTGGGAGTGTCAGGGGTGCACCTGTGAGCACGGCGGTGTATCTGGGAATGTTCAAGGTACCTGGAAGTGTCAAAAATGTACCCAGGAGTGCCTGAGGTGTACCTGGGAGTGTCAGAGGTGTACCTGCCACTGTCAGAAGTGTACCTGGGAGAGTCAGTGGTGTACCTGGGAGGTCAGAGTGTACCTGGGAGGTGTAACTGGGAGTGGGAGGTGTAACTGGGAGTGTCAAGGTGTACCTGGGAGTCAGAGGTTCAACCTGGGAGTGTCAGGGGTGTACCTGGGATTGTCAGGAGGTACCTGGGAGCATCAGGGGTGTACCTGTGAGTATCGGCGGTGTATTGGGAGTGTCAGAGGTACCTGGCAGTGTTCAGAGATGTACCTGGGAGTGTCTGAGGTGTACCTAGGAGTGTCAGAGGTGTACCTGGAGTGTCTGAGGTGTACCTAGGAGTGCCAGAGATGTACCTGGAGTGTCAGAGGTGTGGCTCTGCGAGTGTCTGAGGTGTACCTGGGAGGTCAGAGGAGTACCTGGGAGCATCAGAGGTGTACCTGGAGTGTCAGATCTGTACCTGGAGTGCTGGGTGTACCAGGAAGTGTCAGGTACCAGGGAGTGTCAGGGGTATACCTGGGAGTGTCAGAGGTGTACCTGGGAGTGTCAGAGGTGTACCTGGGAGTGTCTGAGGTGTACCTGGGAGTGCCAGAGTTGTACCTGGGATTGTCAGAGGTGTACCTGGGAGTGTCTGAGCTGTACCTGTCAGTGTCAGAGGTACCTGGCAGTGTCAGCGGTGTACCTGGGAGTGTCATGGTGTACCTGGGAGCGTCAGAGGAGTACCTGGAGTGTCCAGAGGTGTACCTGGGAGTGTCAGAGGTATACCTGGAGCGGTGCAGAGGAGTACCTGGGAGCCTAAGAGGAGTACCTGGGAGTGTCAGAGGTGCATGGTAGTGTCATTGGTGTACATGGGAGTGTACTGAAGTGTCAGAGGTGTACCTCGGAAGTGTCAGAGGTGTACCTGGAGTGTCTGAGGTGTACCTGGGAGTGTCAGAGGTGTACCTGAGTGTCAGGTGTACCTGGGAGGCTGGGGTGGTGTACCTGGGAGTGTCTGAGGTGTACCTGGAAGTGTCTGGCTGGTGTACCTGGGAGTGCCAGAGGTGTACCTGAAGTGTCAGAGGTGTACCTCGAAGTGTCAGAGGTGTACCTGATAGTGTCTGAGGTGTACCTGGGAGGTGTCAGAGGAGTACCTGGAGTGTCAGAGGTACCTGGGAGTGTCAGGAGGTATACCTGGGAGGCAGAGGTGTACATGGTAGCCAGGTACATGGGAGTGTACTGAAGTGTCAGAGGTGTACCTCGAAGTGTCAGAGGTGTACCTGGGAGTGTCTGAGGTGTACCTGCGAGTGTCAGAGGAGTACCTGGGAGTGTCAGAGGTGTACATGGTAGTGTCATTGGTGTAAATGGGAGTGTACCTGGAAGTGTCAGAGGTGTACCTGTCAGTGTCGGAGGTGTACCTGGCAGTGTCAGCTGTGTACCTGGGAGTGTCAGCGGTGTACCTGGGATTGTCAGAGGTGCCTGGGAGTGTCTGAGCTGTACCTGTTGCCTCAGGTGTACCTGGCAGTGTAGCGGTGTACCTGGAGTGTCAGAGGTGTACCTGGGAGCGTCAGAGGAGTACCTGGGAGGTCAGAGGTGTACCTGGGAGTGTCAGAGGTATACCTGGGAGCGGCAGAGGAGTACCTGAGCTCAGAGGAGTACCTGAGAGGTACATGGTAGTGTCATTGGTGGCACATGGGAGGTACTTGAAGTGTCAGAGGTGTACCCTCGAAGTGTCAGAGGTGTACCTGGGAGTGTCTGAGGTGTACCAGTGAGTGTCAGAGGTGCCTGGGAGTGTCAGGGGGTACCTGGGAGGTTGGGTGGTGTACCTGGGAGTGTCTGAGGTGCACCTGGAAGTGTCATGGTGTACCTGGGAGTGTCAGAGGTGTACCTGAAGTGTCAGAGGTACCGAAGTGTCAGAGGTGTACCTGGGAGTGTCTGAGGTGCACCTGGGAGTGTCAGTGGTGTACCTGGGAGTGTCAGGTGTACCTGGGAGTGTCAGTGGTGTACCTGGGAGTGTCTGAGGTACCGAAGTGTCTGAGGTGTACCTGGAAGTGTTCGAGGTGTACCTTGGAGTGTCAGAGGTGTACCTGGGAGTCAGGGTGTACCTGGAGTGTCAGCGGTGTAACTGGGAGTGTCAGAGATGACCTGGGAGATCGGAGGTGTACCTGGTGTGTCAGAGGTGTACCTGGGAGGTCAGAGGTGTACCTGCCAGTGTCAGAGCTGACCTGGTAGTGTCAGAGGTGTACCTGGGAATGTCAGAGGTGTACCTGGGAGGTAGGGGTGTAACTGGGAGTGTCGGAGGTGTAACTGGGAGAGTCGGAGGTGTACCTCGAAGTGTCAGAGGTGTTCCTGGGAATGTCTGAGGTGTACCTGGGAGTGTAAGTGGTGTACCTGGGAGTGTCAGGGGTGTACCTGGGAGGCTCGGTGGTGTACCTGGGAGTGTCTGAGGTGTACCTGGAAGTGTCAGAAATGTACCTGGGAGTGTCTGAGGTGTACCTAGGAGTGTCAGAGGTGTACCTGGGAGTGTCTGAGATGTACCTAGGAGTGTCAGAGGTGTACCTGGGAGTGTCAGAGGTGTACCTGCGAGTGTCTGAGGTACCTGGGAGTGTAGAGGAGTACCTGGAGCATCAGAGGCCTGGGAGTGTTCGAGGTACCTGGGAGTGTCGGAGGTGTACCTGGGAGTGTCAGGTATACCTGGGAGTGTCAGAGGTGTACCTGGGAGTGTCAGAGGTGTACCTGGGAGGTTCGAAGTGTACCTGGGAGGTCAGAGGTGCACCTGGGAGTGTCTGAGGTGTACCTGAGAGTGTCAGGGGTGTACCTGGGAGCATCAGAGGTGTACCTGGGAGGTTCAGAGGTGTACCTAGGAGTGTCGGAGGTGTAACTGGGAGTGTCGGAGGTGTAACTGGGAGTGTCAATGTTGCACCTGGGAATGTCAGAGGTGTACCTGGGAGTGTCAGGGGTGTACCTGTGAGTATCGCCTGGTATCTGGGAGTGCCAGAGGTGTACCTGGGAGTGCTCGGAGGTGTACCTGGGAGTGTCAGAGGTGTACCTGGGAGTGCCAGAGTTGTACCTGGGAGTGTCACAGGTACCTGGAGCAAGTCAGGTGTGCACCAGGAGTGTCAGAGGTGTACCTGGGAGTGTCAGAGGCACATGGGAGGTGTCTGAGGTATGTAACTGGGAGTGTCTGAGGTGTACCTGGGAGTGTCTGAGGTGTACCTGGGAGTGTCAGAGTTGTACCTGGGATGTCAGAGGTGTACCTGGAGTGTCTGAGCTACCTGTGGAGTGTCCGAGGTGTACTGGCAGCGTCAGCGGTGTACCTGGGAGTGTCAACGGTGTACCTGGGAGCGTCAGAGGAGTACCTGGGAGTGTCAGAGGCATACCTGGGAGCTACCTCGGAGTTTCAGAAGGTGTACCTGTGGTAGTAATGCATTGGTGTACCTGGAAATTGTCAGAGGTGTACCTGGGAAGTGTCAGAGGTGTACACTCAGTGTCGAAGGAATGTACCTGGGAGTGTCTGAGGTGTACCTGGGAGTGTCAGTGGTGTACCTGGGAGTGTCAGGGGTGTACCTGGGAGTGTGTCAGTGGTATACCTGGGAGGTGTCTGAGGTGTACCTGGAAGTGTAAGAAAAGTACTTGGGTGTCTGAGGTTGTGCCTGGGGGTGTGTTGGTGTACCTAGGTGTCAGAGGTGTACCTGGAAGTGTCAGAGGTGTACCTCGAGGTGTCAGTGTACACTAGGAGTGTCTGAGAGTAGCCTGCAAATTGTCAGTGGTGTACCACCAAGTGTCGAGAATTGTACCTGGGAGTGTCAGTGGTATACCTGGGTGTCTGAGGTGTACCTGGAAGTGTAAATGTACCTTGGAGTGTCTGAGGTGTTCCTAGGAATTGTCAAGGAATTGTACCTGGGAGTGTCAGGGTGTACCTGGGAGGTGGCAGTGTAACTAGGAGTGTCAGAATGTACCTGCCAGTGTCAGAGCTGGCACCTGAAGCCAGTGTCGGAGGTGGCAACTGGGAGTGTGTCGGAGGTTGTACCTCCCGAGAGGTGTCAGAGGTGGCCTGCCAGAGTGTCACAGGTGTACACCAAATTGTCAGTAGTGGCCTGGGAGTGTCAGGAAATTGTGCAAGTGTCCAGTGGTGTACACAGAGGTGTCTGAGGTGTACCTGCAAGTGTCAATGTACCTGGGAGTGTCTGAGGTGGCCTGGAAGTGTCAAGAAGCACGCAGGGTATGTGAGAAATTGTACCTAGAGTGTCAGAGAATTGTACACAGAATTGTCTGAGGTCTGCCTAGGAGTGTCCAGAGAGGTGGCCGCACAGAGCATCAGAGGTGTACCTAGGAGGTGTCAGAGGTGTACCTGGGAGTGTCGAGGGTGTACCAGGGAGATGTCAGAAATTGTACCAGGGAGTGTCAGTGGTGTACCTGGGAGTGTGTCTGAGTTGTACCTGGGGTGTCAGAGGTGTACCTGGGAGTGTCAAGGGTGTACCAGGGAGTGTCGGTGGAGTACCTGGGAGTGTCGGAAGTGTACACAGGAGTGTCGGATGTGTACTTGGGAGTGTCAGGGTGTACACAAGTGTCAGAAGGTGTACCTGGGAGCGTCAGAGGAGTACCTGGGGAGCTTTGAGAGGAGTACCTCGGAGTGTCAGAGGTGTACCTGTTGAGTGGTGGTGTACCTGGGAGTGTCAGAGGTGTACCTGGAAGTGTCCAGAGGGCCTTTCCAAGTATAAAGAAAGGTGTACCTGGGAGTGTCTCACCAAGGGTGTACCTAGAGTGTTGTCAAGAAAAGGTACCTGGGAGTGTCCGGTGGCGTACCTGGGAGTGTCTAAGGTGTACCTGGAAGTGTCAAAAATGTACTAGGGTGTCACAGGGTGTACCTGGGAGTGTGAGGTGTACCTGCCTGCAGAAGTGTGCCTGGGGTATCAGTGGGGCTGTACCTGGGAACTATCCAGGGAGTGTACCTGGGAGTGTTAGGGGTGTAACTGGGAGTGTCGGAGGTGTAACTGGGAGTGTCAAAGGTGTACCTGGGAGTGTCAGAGGTGTAACCTGGGAGTGTCAGGGTGTACCTGGGATTGTCAGGAGTGTACAAGTGTCCAGGGGTGTACCTGTGAGTATCAGCGGTGTATCTGGGAGTGTCAGAGGTGTACCTGGCAGTGTCAGAGATGTACCTGGGAGTGTCTGAGGTGTACCTAGGAGTGTCAGAGGTGTTGTACCTGGGAGTGTCTACCCGAGGGGTGTACCTAGGGTGTCCAGAGGTGTACCTGGGAGTGTCAGAGGTGTACCTGCTTGAGGTGTCTCAGGTGTACCTGGGAGTGTCAGAGAGTACCTGGGAGCATCAGAGGTGTACCTGGGAGTGTCAGAAGGTGTACCTGGGAGTGTCATTGGTGGCCTGGGAGTGTCAGAGGTGTACCTGGGAAGTGTCAAGGTGTACCTCAGTGTCCAGAGGTAGCCTGGGAATATGCAAGGTGTACACAAGTGTCCCAAGAAGTGGCCTGGGAGTGTCAGAGGTGTACCACCAAATTGTCAGGGGTGTAACTGGGAGTGTCCGGAGGGTGTAACTGGGGTAGCAAGAGTGTACCTGGGAGTGTCAGAGGTGCTTAACCTGGGAGTGTCAGGGTGTACCTGGGATTGTCAGGAGTGTACCTGGGATTGTCAGGGGTGTACCTGTGGTATCGGCGGTGTATAAGTGTCAGGGGTGTACCTGGCAGTGTGTCAGAATGTACCTGTGGCAGAGTCAGAGCTGTACCTGGGCGTGTCTGTGGTGTACCTGGGGTGTGCGATTGTGGTGTACCTGGGAGTGTCAGGGGTATACCTGGGAGTGTCAGGAGGTGTAACAGGAGTGTCAGAAGGTGTACCTGGGAGTGTCTGAGGTGTTCCTGGGAGTGTCCGGTGTATCTGGGAGTGTCTGAGGTGTACCTGAGGTGTGGGAGGTGTACCTGGGAGGTTGTCAGGGGCATACCTGGGAGTGTCAGAGTGTACCCGGGAGTGTCAGAGGTGTACCTGGGAGTGTCTGAGGTGTACCTGGGGTGTCCGAGGTGTACCTGGGAGTGTCTGAGGTGTACCTGGGAGTGTCAGGGGTGTACCTGGGAGGTGTCAGAGGTGTACCTGGGAGTGTCAGAGGTGTACCTGGGAGTGTCGGAGGTGTAACTGGGAAGTGTCAATGGTGCCTGGGAATGTCAGAGGTGCACCTGGGAGTGTCAGGGGTGTACCTGTGAGTATCGGCCGTGTATCTGGGAATGTCAGAGGTAGACAGCGTGTCAGAGATGTACCTGGCAGTGCCAGAGGTGTACCTGGGAGTGTCAGAGGTGTACCTGCGAGTGTCAGAGGTGTACCTGGGAGTGCCAGAGGTGTCCCTGGGAGTGTCATTGGTGTACCTGGGAGTGTCAGGTGTGTACCAGGGAGTGTCAGAGGTGTACCTGGGAGTGTCAGAGGTGCACCTGGGAGTGTCTGAGGTGTACCTGGGAGTGTCAGAGGTGTACCTGGGAGTGTCAGGGGTGTACCTGGGAGTATCAGAGGTGTACCTGGGAGTGTCAGAGGTGTACCTGGGAGTGTCGGAGGTGTAACTGGGAGTGTCGGAGGTGTAACTGGGAGTGTCAATGGTGCACCTGGGAATGTCAGAGAGTGTACCTGGGAGTGGCAGGGGTGTACCTGTGGTATCGGCGGTATCTGGAGTGTCAGAGGTGTACCTGGCAGTGTCAGA
>NW_024722237.1:0-8484 GCF_018991925.1 Homarus americanus
TGTCACTCCACTGACATTCCTGGCACACCTCTGACACTCCTAGGTACACGTCCGACACTCCCAGACACACTCTGACACTCCCAGTTACACCTCTGATACTCCCAGGCACACCTCTGACACTCCCCAGGTACACCTCCGATACTCCCCAAGCACACCTCCTGACACTCCCAGGTGCCACCCCTGAACTCCCCAGGCACTCCTCTGACACTCCAGGCACACCTCCGATATTCCCAGGCACACCTCTGACATTCCTCAGTACACCCTCCGATACTCCAGTACACCTTGAGACACCCAGGTCTCACTGACACTCCCTGGCATACGTCTGACATTCCCAGGCACACCCCCTGACACTCCCAGGCACACCTCTGATACTCCCCAGGCACACCTCTGACACTCCCAGGCACACCTCCGACACTCCCAGGCACAACTCCGACACTCCCCAGGCAAACCTCCGATAACTGCACACCCCACACTCCCAGGCACACCTCTGACACTCTTAGGTGTCCTTGACACCACCTGCACACCTCTGAAATTCCAGGTACACCCTCTGACACTCCCCAGCACATCTGACACCTTAGGCACACCTCTGACACCCCCAGGCACACCTCAGACACCCCAGGCACACCTCCTGACACTCCCCAGGCACACCTGACACCCCTAGCACCTCTGACACTCCCAGGCACACCTCCGACACCCCTGGCACACCTCTCCACATTCCCCAGGCACACCTCCGACACTCCCAGGCACACCGCTGACACCCCAGGCACACCTCTGACCCCAGGCACACCCCTGACACTCCCAGGCACACCTCACACCAACACCTCCTGACACGCCCAGTTTACACCCCCTGACACTCCTGCACACCTCTGACACTCCCCCTGGTTCACCCTCTGAGACTCTAGGTGCCACCTCTGACACTCCCCGGTACACCTCCTGATATTCCCAGGCCACACCTCCGATATTCCCAGGCATGCCTCCTGATACTCCCAGGCAAACCTTTGAGATCCCCAGGCACTTCTCACTGACACCCCTGGCATACCCTGACATTCCCCAGGCACAACTCCCCACACCCCAGGCACACCTCTGACACCTGTATGCACACACCTCTGACACTCCCAGGTACACCCTGACACTCCCCAAGCACTCCACTGACATTCCCTGGTACACCCCTGACACCTGAGGCACACGTCCGACTCTCCCAGATACACCTCTGACACCCCAGGTACATCTCTGGACACTCCCCAGGCACACCTCCCTGACTCTCCCAAGTACACGCCTGACACTCCCTGGTACACTTCTCACATTCCCAGGCACACCTCCTGACACTCCCAGGCACACCGCTGACACTCCCCAGGTACACCCTGACACCCCAGGCACACCTCTGACATTCCATGCACACCTCTCACACCCCAGGTACAATTTCTTGGATAATCCAGGTACACCTCTGACAACTTATGGGCACTCTTGGTGACACTGCAGGCACACACCTCCGACACTCCAGGCATACTCAATATTCTCAGGCACACTGACACTCCCAGGCACACTTGATACCCCAGGCACACCTTGAGACTCTCAGGCACTCCACTGACACCCTAGCACACCCCTCTGACTTCCTGTGCCACACTCCGACACTCCTAGCTACACCTCCCTGACACCCCAGGCACATCTCTGACACTCCCCAGGTACACCTCTGAAACTCCCAGGCACCACGACACCCCAGGCACACCTCCGATACTCCCAGTGCACACCTCCGACACTCCCAGGCACACCTTGAGACTCCCAGGCACTCCACCTGACACCCCTGGCACACCTCCTGACATTCCCCAGCCACACTCTCCAGACACGCCCAGTTACACCTGCACCTCTGACACTCTTAGGTACATCTGATGCCTCCTGGTACACCTCTGACACTCCAAGGTACACCTCCATACTCCCAGGTACACCTCTCTCCTCCCAGGTACCTCTGACACTCAGGTACTCCTCTGACACTCCCTGGTTCACCTATGAGACTCCCAGGTACAACTCTGACACTCCTGATACACCTCCGATATTCCCAGGTACACCGCCCAGCCTGCCAGGTACACCTCTGACACTCCATGTACACCTCCGACAGTCCCAGGTACACCCTGGCCTCCCAGGTACACCTCAGACACTCCTAGGTACACCCCATATGCTCCCAGGTACACCCCAGACACTTCCAGTTACACCTCCGACCTCCCAGTTACACCTCTGACCTCCCAGGTACACCTCCGACACTCCTGGTACCTTCTCACATTCCCGTGCCTCCGACACTCCCAGGTACACCTGACACTCCCAGGTACCTCTGACCTCCCAGGTACTACTGGCAACCTCCCAGGTACACCTCCGACACTGCCAGGTACCATGTGACCTCCTAGGTATACCTCCGATATTCCCAGGTACACATCCGATATTCCCAGTACAACTCTCTACTCCCAAGTTACCTTTGAGACTCCCAGTGCTCACCAAGCCTCCTGGTACCTCTGACATTCGAGTTACTCCGACCTCCCAGTTACAACCCTGACACTCCCAGGTACACTTCTGACACTCCCAGGTACCTGATACTCCCAGGTACACCTCTGCCTCCCAGTTACCTCGATACTCCCAGGTACACCTCCAGAAACTCCCAGGTCCACCTCTGGAAACTCCCAGGTACTCCTCTGACGCTCCTGGTTCACCTCTGAGACTCCCAGGTACACCTCTGACCTCCTGGTACACCTCCGATATTCCCAGGTACACCTCCGATATTCCCAGGTACACCTCCATACTCCCAGGTACATCTTTGAGACACCCAGGTACTTCACTGACACTCCTGGTATACGTCTGACATTCCCAGGTACACCTCCTGACACTCCCAGGTGACACCTCTGATACTCCCAGGTACACCTCTGACCTCCCAGGTCCGCCTCCGACACTCCCAGGTACAACTCCGACACTCCCAGGTAAACCTCCGATAATCCTAGGTACACCTCTGACACTCCCAGGTACACCTCTGACACTCTAAGGTATTCCTCTGACCTCCCTGGTACACCTCTGACCTCCCAGGTGCACCTCAGACTCCCTGGTGCACCTCCTCAGCTCCCAGGTACACCTCTTTCACTCCCTGGTTCTCCCCTGACCTCCCCAGCTACACCACAGACACTCCCAGGTACACCTGAGCCTCCCAGGTACACCTCAGACCTCCCAGGTACACCTTTGAGACTTCCCGGTACTCGGACTGACCTCCCTGGTACCTCTGACCTCCCAGGTACATCTCCGATATTCTCAGGTACCTCCGATATTCCCAGGTACAACTCTGATGCTCCCAGGTACACCTTTGAGACTCCCAGGTACACCTCTGACACTCCCAGGAAACATCTGATACCTCCTGGTACACCTCTGAGACTCCCAGGTACACCTCCGATACTCCCAGGTACACCTCTCATACTCCCAGTTACACCTCCCCAACCTCCCAGGTACTCTCTGACCTCCTGGTTCACCTATGAGACTCCCAGGTACACCTCCGACACTCCCGATACACCTCCGATATTCCCAGGTACACCGCTGACTGCCCAGGTACACCTCTGACACTCCATGTACACCTCCCGACAGTCCCAGGTACACCTCTGACACTCCCAGGTGCACCTCAGACCTCCCAGGTACACCCCAGATACTCCCAGGTACACCCCAGACACTCCCATTACACCTCCGACCTCCCAGGTACACATCTGACACTCCCAGGTACACCCCTGCACTCCCAGGTACACCTTTGACTCTCGTGCACCTCTGACACTCCCAGGTACACCTCAGACACTCCCAGGTACACCTAAACACTCCAGGTGCACCTCTGAAACTCCCAGTGCACATCTGACACTCTTAGGCACACCTCTGGCACTCCCAGGTACACCTCAGACACTCCCAGGTACCGGCGCCAGCCTCCCAGGTACACCTCCGACACTCCCAAGTACACCTCTGAGCCTCCCAGGTACACCTCCGGACACTCCCAGGTACCTCCAAACTCCCTGGTACACTTCTCACATTCCCAGGTACACCTCCGACACTTCCAGGTACACCGCTGACCTCCCAGGTACACCTCTGACACTAACAGGTACTCACTGACATTCCTGGTACACCTCTGACCTCCCAGGTACACCCGCTGTCACTGTCAGGTACATTCCGACACTCCCAGGTACACCCCAACACTCCCAGGTACACTTCTCCACCTCCCAGGTACACCTCCGACACTCCCAGGTACACCTCCGGCACTCCCAGGTACACCTCTGACCTCCAAGGTACCTCTGACACTCCCAGGTACACCTCTGACACTCCCAAGTGCTCCACTGACATTCCCTGGTACCTCTGACACTCCGAGGTACGTCCGACTCTCCCAGATACACCTCTGACACTCCCAGGTACATCTCTGACACTCCCAGGTACACCTCCGACACTAGGTACCTCCTGACCTCCCTATTGCACTTCTCACATTCCCAGGTACCTCCGACACTCCCAGGTACACCTCTGACACTCCCAGGTACACCTCCTGATGCTCCCAGGTACCTCTGACACTCCCAGGTACACCTCGATACTCCCAGGCCTCCGATGCTCCCAGGTACCTTTGAGACTCCTGGGTACTCCACTGACCTCCCTGGTACACCTCTGACATTCCCAGTTACCTCCGACACCCCAGTTACACCCCTAACCTCCCAGGTACACCTCTGACCTCCTGGTTCACCTCTGAGACTCCCAGGTACACCTCTGACACTCCCTGGTACACCTCCGTTATTCCCAGCTACACCTCCGATATTCCCAGGTACACCTCGATGCTCCCAGGTACACCTTTGAGACTCCCAGGTACCACGGCCTCCCTGGTATGCCTCTGACATTCCCAGGTACAACTCTCACACTCCCAGGTACACCTCTGACACTCCCAGGTACACCTCTGACACTCCCAGGTTCACCTGTGACACTCCCAAGTACTCCACTGACTTTCCCTGGTACACCTCTGACACTCCGAGGTACACGTCCGACTCTCCCAGATACACCTCTGACACTCCCAGGTACATCTCTGACACTCCCAAGTACACCTCCGACTCTCCCAGGTACACGTCTGACACTCCCTGGTACACTTCTTACATTCCCAGGTACACCTCCGACACTCCCAGGTACACCGCTGACACTCCCAGGTACACCTTTGACACTCCCAGGTACACCTCTGACATTCCCAGGTACACCTCTCACACTCCCAGGTACACCTCTGATAATCCCAGGTACACCTCTGAGAATCCCAGGTACTCCTGTGACACTCCCAGTTACACCTCCGACACTCCTAGGTATACCTCCAATATTCTCAGGTACACCTCTGACACTCCCAGGTAAACCTCTGATACTCCCAGGTACACCTTTGAGACTCTCAGGTACTCCACTGACACTCCCTAGTACACCTCTGACATTCCCAGTTACACCTCCGACACTCCTAGTTACACCCCTGACACTCCCAGGTACATCTCTGACACTCCCAGGTACACCTCTGAAACTCCCAGGTACACCTCTGACACTCCCAGGTACACCTTCGATACTCCCAGGTACACCTCCGATACTCCCAGGTACACTTTTGAGACTCCTAGGTACTCCACTGACACTCCCTGGTACACCTCTGACATTCCCAGTTACACCTCCGACACGCCCAGTTACACCCCTGACACTCCCAGATACACCTCTGACACTCCCTGGTTCACCTCTGAGACTCCCAGGTACACCTCTGACACTCCCTGGTACATCTCCGATATTCCCAGTTACACCTCCGATATTCCCAGGTACACCTCCGATACTCCCAGGTACACCTTTGAGACTCCCAGGTACACCTCACACTCCCAGGTACCCACATCCTGATACCTCCTGGTACACCTCTGACACTCCAGGTACACCTCCCGTGCTCCCCAGTACACCTCTCCTTCCTCCCAGGTACACCTCTGACGCTCCAGGTGCTCCTCTGACACTCCTGGTTCACCTATGAGATTCCCAGGTACACCTCTGACACTCCCTGATACACCTCCGATATTCCCAGGTACACCGCTGACACTGCCAGGTACTACTCTGACACTCCATGTACACCTCCGACAGTCCCAGGTACACCTCTGACACTCCCAGGTACACCTCAGACACTCCCAGGTACACCCCAGATACTCCCAGGTACACCCCAGACACTCCCAGTTACACCCCCGACACTCCCAGGTACACCTCTGACACTCCCAGGTGCCTCAGGCCACTCCCGTGCCTCAGACACTCCAAGGTGCACTCAGGCACTCCCAGTGCACCTATGACACTCCTAGGCACACCTCTGACACTCCCAGGTACACCTCAGAGACTCCCAGGTACACTGCTGACACTCCCAGGTACACCTCCAACACTCCCAGGTAAAACTCCGACACTCCCAGGTAAACCTCCGATCCTCCTAGATACACCTCTGACAATCCCAGGTACACCTCTGACACTCTTAGGTATTCCTCTGACATTCCCTGGTACACCTCTGACACTCCCAGGTACACCTCTGACACTGCCAGATACACCTCCGACAATCCCAGGTACTACTGTGACACTCCCAGGTACACCTCCGACACTGCCAGGTACACCGCTGACACTCCTAGGAACACCTCCGATATTCCCAGGTACACATCCGATATTCCCAGGTACAACTCTCATACTCCCAGGTACACCTTTGAGACTCCCAGGTATTCCATTGACACTCCCTGGTACACCTCTGACATTCCGAGTTACACCTCCGACACTCCCCGCAGTTACAACTGTTGCTCCCAGGTACTTACAACCTCCCAGGTACACCTCTGATACTCCCAGGTACACCTCCCCAGCACTCCCAGGTACACCTCCGACCTCCCAGGTTCTCCCTCCAGCTCCCAGGTACACCTCTGAAGCTTCCAGGCTCCTCTGAGCCGCTCCTGGTTCCCAGCTCCTGAGGCCTCCCAGGTACACCTCTGACACTCCTGAGGTACACCTCCGATATTCCCCGTACACCTCCGTATTCCCAGGTACCTCCCATTACTCCAAGGTACACCTTTGAGACTCCCAGGTACTCCACTGACACTCCCTGGTACACCTCTGACATTCCGAGTTACACCTCCGACACTCTCAGTTACAACCCTGACACTCCCAGGTACACCTCTGACACTCTAAGGTAACCCTCTGATACTCCCAGGTACACCTCTGACACTCCCAGGTATAACTCCGTTATTCCCAGGTACACCTCCGATACTCCCAGGTACACCTCTGACACTCCCAGGTACACTCTCTGACACTCCCAGGTACTCCTCTGACACTCCCAGGTACACATCTGATACTCCCAGGTACACCTTTGAAACTCCCAGGTACTTCCCTGACACTCCCTGGTATACCTCTCACATTCCCAGGAACACCTCTGACTCTCCCAGGTACACCTTTGATACTCCCAGGCACACCTCTGACACTCCCAGATCCGCCTCCGACACTCCCAGGTACAACTCCGACACTCCCAGGTAAACCTCCGATCCTCCTAGATACACCTCTGTCACTCCCAGGTACACCTCTGACACTCTTAGGTATTCCTCTGACATTCCCTGGTACACCTCTGACACTCCCAGGTACACCTCTGGCACTGCCAGATATACCTCCGACAATCCCAGGTACTACTGTGACACTCCCAGGTACACCTCCGACACTGCCAGGTACACCGCTGATACTCCTAGGTACACCTCCGATATTCCCAGGTACACCTCCGATATTCCCAGGTACACCTCTCATACTCCCAGGTACACCTTTGAGACTTCCAGGTACTCCACCGACACTCCCTGGTACACCTCTGACATTCCGAGTTACACCTCCGACACTCCCAGTTACAACCCTGACACTCCCAGGTACACTTCTGACACTCCCAGGTACACCTCTGATACTCCCAGGTACACCTCTGACACTCCCAGGTACACCTCCGATACTCCCCAGCAGGCACACCTCCGAAACCCCAGGCACACTTCTGAACTCCCAGGTACCTCTGACGTCCCTGGTTCACCTCCTGAGACTCCCCAGGCACACTCTGACACCCCCTGCACACCTCCGATATTCCCAGGTACTCCTCCGATATTCCCAGGTACACCTCCGATACTCCCAGGTACACCTTTGAGACTCCCAGGTACTCCACTGACACTCCCTGGTACACCTCTGACATTCCGAGTTATACCTCCGACACTCCCAGTTACAACCCTGACACTCCCAGGTACACCTCTGACACTCTAAGGTACTCCTCTGATACTCCCAGGTACACCTCTGACACTCCCAGGTATAACTCCGTTATTCCCAGGTACACCTCCGATACTCCCAGGTACACCTCTGACACTCCCAGGTACACCTCTGACACTCCCAGGTACTCCTCTGACACTCTCAGGTACACATCCGATACTCCCAGGTACACCTTTGAAACTTCCAGGTACCTCTGCATTCCAG
>NW_024722238.1:0-18693 GCF_018991925.1 Homarus americanus
GATAGTATTGTTTTAATGTTGTGTCACTAATTGAAACCAGAGAATAAGGGAACTGTTTTTCAAATGAGTTTTCTCCCTTATGTTGTAAGTGATACTGTGATTTAGTTCCTTTAATGCATTAAATATTTCTTTATAATTTCAATCTCAGGTATAACCTTTGTTCCCCAGAGTAGTGCTTAAGTTAGGTTAGGAGGTGTGCATCTGTTGGGGTAATATAATTTTGTTGAGTGAACTGAAGGCCTATTCAGGGTGGAGTTAATAAGTTCTTAATTTTTTTATACCATTTTCTCAGTGCTGGATATTATTTTGTTGAGTGCCCTTAAGGCCTATTCATTGTAGAGTTATTAGTTTCTTATTTTTTTATAAAATTTTCTCAGTGCTGGATATTATTTTGTTGAAAGCCCTTAAGGCCTGTTTCATGTGTGCAAGCAACACTTCTTAATACTTGAGTTTATTGTTGTCTAATGAGGCATTGCCTGAGTTTCTGATAATTTTAATATCATGTATAACCTTTATTCCCCAGAGTAGTGTTTTAAGTTCAGGTTAAGAGGTGCGCATATGTTGGTGTACCATTATTTGATTGTGTCTGTAGTGTTGGAGGGAATATAAGTGTCTAATTTTTACAGTGTGTCTCACTTATCCCAGTCACAGACGCTATCCTTCCACGGGTCACGGAGAATTAATTTTGTTTAGAAAATTTAAGTGTTCTTGTGCTAGTTCGGGATTTTTCTCAAAGGGGCGCTTCCACTGCAATTGCCATCTAATGATCTTTAATAAACCCCAAGTCAAGTGAGAAATTAAAGTCCAGTAAATTCCGACCGGTTACAAATGGTAGCAGAGCGTAGTTATTTTTATTTCGTGACTGATAGTTCGGTAGTCGGGATAATGGGCATAATCATGGAGTGGATGGAAACGGTAGAGTGTGTGACCCCAGCTCCACTAATGCTCGCTGTGGGAATGGGTTTGTTGTTGTTGACGGTGCGGGGTTACTCAGAGAAAAGGAGAGACAGCCCGGGGTTGGTACAGTTGAGAGAAGAGTTCGTGGAACGTATTGGGAAGCTAGAGGGGAAAATCCGGGGAGAGTACCAGGAACGATTGGAACAGTTAGAAGGAAAGATCAATGGGGAATGTCAGGCATGGGCGAACCAAATCAGGGGGGAGTATGGAGTATATGTACAACAGTTATGGGGGGAGTACAACACACAATTGCAACTGTTAGAGAAGGAACATCAACAACACCTAGTTCAGTTGAGGGATGCACTAGATAGGGTAAAGACACAGTATCAAATACAGCATGATGAGACAATGTGGGAGATGAGGAGACACAATAGTAGAGAGGGAACTAGTCTTGGGGCCAGGTTGACCATGTCTAAGTTCGATGGTAGGCCTGGAGTAGAGGTAGGGAAGTGGTTAAGATAGGTTGACCGAACCCTCAAGCTGCTAGACGGAGACGAAGTCTGTCGAATCCAATTCATAATAAGGCATCTTGCGGGGCCTGCGGCAGATCGCGTATACAATGCACGCAGAGACTGGGAAACCGTAGACGATTATAACTTGTTATTTGAAGCAGCAATATGGCGGGCAGACGGCCGCGTACGACGCCATTCAGAAGGTGATGAATCGTAAACAACGGAGCAACGAAACGCTTCTTGAATATTATGATGCTATGCTCAATTTAAACGATGAGTTGAACCACCATGGACATAAATATGATAAGGCCCTGTTGGGAGATGCAATCACTCGGGGGCTCAAGGAGGAACAAAGCCGTATGTGGTTATTGGAGGAGATCCAGAAGTATCCTCACCGTAGTCTAGATGAGTGGATCACGGGGCTGAGAGAGGCGGAACAAAAATGAGCGGCTTTGAGGGAGGTATCGCTGACTAAGGGAAGAGAGAACGAACCGCAGGCTGAGGGCTCGATTCTCCCAATGTGCCATGCTTTGGACAAGAGGGCCACCTCAGTTTCAATTGCACGAACAGGTCCGTACCAGGAGAGAGTGTCCCAAGGGGATACGTGGACAATGGCCAGTATCGAGTTAGAAATAATAATCGGAACGGGCGGTCAGGAAATAGTCAAGGCCAGGCAGTCCCCGCCAACCGTTCCTGGCCTCACCAATATATTCCGCCGGCGATGTTATGAACCAAGAGAGAGCGGACCCGTGGTCGAGCGTGGTCCACATGACAAATTTAATCACGACAGAAGGTACCTTAAGGTTGAAAGCAGTGTCTCCTAAGGTTTCGGTGCTGGTAGCGGGTCGTGAAATGTGGGGTTTAGCAGATACTGGGGCAGAAGTGTCGTTAATTGATGAAAACTTCTTCTGTCGGGAGCTGGAGCCTGCAGGCGTGGTGTTGCAGCCCACTCGAATAAGGGTAAAAGGGGCGTCAGGGTTTCCAGTGCCGTGTGTGGGGTGTATTCGGGTCACAATGGTCGTATGTGGGGTGGAAGTCACTGATGTGGGGCTGTTGGTTTGTCCAGGGATTGAGACCCAGTGTAAGGGGCAATCGCATGTTGGGTTGTTGGGGATGAGTGTGCTGGGGGAGGTTGCGGAGATCTGGCCACACATGTATAACTTGTGCAGGGAAGCCAGAAGCACCGCTCAGTGGGAAAATTGCTTGCATGATGTTAGGCAGTTATGTGCAATAATGGCCATCTGCCTGGAGTATTGTACGACGGAGAGGAAGAAAATCCCAACCATTCCTCCCCGGAGTACTCGGTTGATGTCAGTATGTGTTCCCTCATTCAGCCAGGTAGCTAACAAAGAAGTCGTGATTGAACCTCTAACAATGGATGATGAAGATTGGATGCCTGAGGGTGTGATAGTGTTGCCGACAGCTGTAAGAGTTAGTGAGAGGCATGACCCAGGTGTTGGTGGCAAATCTGTCTGATCGTCATAGGAACTTGAGGGGCAATTGGCGGATTGGGAAAGTGGCTTCTGGGACGGAAGTCGAGTCAGACATCTGTGAGGAGGTGTATGTGAGGACAGTTCAACCGGATACCCGTATGGAGGTCAAAGTGCACACGGAGAAAATGAATGAGGAACAAGAGCGTGCAGTTAGGGGTTTAATAGAAGAGTTCAGTGATATTTTTGAAGGGGAGGGCCAGCCCATAGGAAAGGCTATTGGGGTTCAGCATGAGATCCCAGTGACTACAGACAGGCCAGTTAGGGTGCCATACGGGAGGATCCCTATAAACCAGGTACCAGAGGTGAAGCAGCACATTAGCCAGCAGTTAGATCAGGGAGTAATTCAGCATAGTGAGAGTCCGTACTCTGCCGCCATTGTAGTAGTGAGGAAAAAGGACGGGACGCTGAAGTTGTGCATTGACTATCGTGACTTAAATAAGGTCACGGTACGCGATGCGTTTCCTCTGCCTACAATAAATAAAACTCTAGAATCTCGGACGGGGGCCCAGTTTTTCTGAACGTATGATCTGGCGGCGGGATATCACCAGATCGAAGTAAAACCTTCAGACCGTCCAAAGGCTGCCTTCAGTACAAGCTTCGGACACTTTGAGTACAGGCGACTGCCTATGGGATTGTCAAATAGTCCGGGAACCTTTCAGAGATACATGGAGTGGATTTTAGGGGATAAGATTTTCTCCTCGTTGCTTGTATACCTTGATGATGTGATGGTGTTTTCAAGTACAATAAATCAGCATATAGTTACATTGAGGGAATTATTTTGCAGGATGAGGGAGAATAACTTAAGATTTAAACCTAAAAAGTGTGAAATAATGGCTTCCAAAGTAAGTTATTTAGGATATCAGGTGTCAGCTGAAGGCATCACAGCTGATTCTGAGAAAATCAGGGTAGTAAGAGATTGGCCAGTCCCTCAGACGGTGAAAGATGTGCCGTCTTTTGTAGGGTTCACATCATTTTAAAGGAAATTTGTTAAAGGGTTTGCCCAAATAGCTGCTCCACTGCATGCGTTGATGCATGGGAAATCTAAGAACCGGGTAGATAGTGAGTGGGGAGAGGAACAGCAGCAGGCTTTTGAGAAACTGAAAGACAGGGTGACGCAGACACCGGTGTTGGCTTGCCCAGATTTCACTCAGGAGTTTATATTAGAGACAGATGCAAGTTTTAGTGGGCTAGGTGCGGTGCTGTCCCAGCGGAAGGATGGCAGGTTGCATCCTGTGTGCTAGGCAAGTCAGGGCCTGAGGAAATCAGAGCGTAACATGAACAACTATAGTTCTCGTAAGTTAGAGATGTTAGCACTCAAATGGGCCGTAGCAGATAAATTCAGGGATTATTTGGCAGGGAAACATTTCACAGTCTATACAGATAACAACCCACTCAGTCACTGAGAGAAGGCTAAGCTAGGTGCCGTGGAAAGTAGGTGGAATGCGGATCTCGAGCAGTTTAACTTTATTATAGAGTACAAGCCGGGAAAACAACATTGTGGCGGATACTCTATCTAGAATCCCGACGGAACAGGAGGAAGATAGCGAAGAAGAGTATACAGCTATGCATGTAGTAGAGGAGAACGGGGCAGGAAGGAAGGAACTGTGGACGATGGATGGGCTGCGTAAGGAGCAAGAAGGCAGGAACTATGTTACAAAAATGCGAAGATGTACCGAGCGAGGAATTCCTTGATCGTAAGAGAAGATGTTGTCTGGCATAGAAAACCCGAAGGGAAGAATCTATGGAGGGAGGTGCCAGTGTTATCTTCGAACTTGCAAGAGGTTTTGATTAGAGCCTGCCACGACGAGGTTGGACATCAGGGGCGAGATGGTACTCTGTCGCTGGTGCAGGAGCGAGGGTTTGGCCAGACATGGGAGAAACAGTGCGGGACTACATAGCAAGCTGCGGAAGGTGTGGGGTGGCAGAAGAGTAGTAGTTCAGAGAGGTGCAGGTAAATGAGAAAATGCAGGTTGTCGAGGGTGAGTTGGAGGAGTCGTGAGTAGGGCAGAGGGGTTTGGAGAGATGGCTAGGTCGGAAAGGTGCGTTGAGTAGTGGTTGCTGTCATGAGCGGGATTGAGTTGTTGTCATGAGCGGGATTGAGAGTACGGTTGTAATGGCCAGGGCCCCACTAATATGGACTGGTACATTGGCAGAGGGCTCGTCTGATGGCATGAGGTTCGGAGACGTGGATTGAGTCGATCGTTGAAGACGTGAGAGCGTTCGTGTGGACTGAGTATTGTTTGACATTGGTTCCTCTTAGTTCAAGGGCCAGGCAAAAGGAGAGTATGTTTGAGTTGGACTGAGTATTGTTTTTGACATTGGTTCTCTTAGTTCAAGGGCCAGGCAAAAGGAGAGTATGTTTGAGTTGGACTGAGTATTGTTTGACATTGGTTCCTCTTAGTTCAAGGGCCAGGACAAAGGAAAGCATGTTTGTTTTGGACTGTGTATTGTTTTTGACATTGGTTCTCTTAGTTCAAGGGCCAGGCCAAAGGAGAGTATGCAGGATGTGGATTTGGTATTAATTTTGACATTGGTTCTCTAGCTTAAGGGCCAGGCAAAAGGGGAGCTTGTATGTTCTGGTTGGTTTTAATTTGGATTAAGCAAGAAATGGAGTTGCTGGCTGCGAGTTGGAATAAGGCAGATTTGAAGGTGGTTTCTAAGTTGTTCTCTCAGCACATGAGGACAGTGCTGTCTTCTTTTAGAGGGGTCGAGTGCAAGCGGGAGAGAGAAGAGAAGACGGAAATGCTGCTTTTAGCACGTTGCAAGTGTGAGGTGCAGCTTCTTAGAACAATTTTTTTAGGGGGGTCGTATGCATGTTTTTCCCAGCACATGAGGACAGTGCTGTCTTTTTTTAGGGGGGGTCGATTGTAATATTCAGAAATTTCAGTGAAATTTCAAATGCTGCTCCAATGGCGATGCTGAGTTCAAGGTTGTCTGAGGCAAGAGAGCGCTCCTGCACGTAGTGAGAGGTTTTGGAACTAGGCCTATACGATATTGATTGTAATTTACCGAATTAATATGGAGGCGAATTATGAAATTAAATATCAGTTATTAAATTAAAAGTAATCATAGATCGTTTCCCAGTCTGAAAATGTTGCGTACGTCCTAATTAAGCTGTTAATCGTCTGGTAAATAAGTCACTCCTGGAAAGCGTGAACCAGTGAGCAAGTATGGCTGCCGAGTTGTGAGAGAGGTCACGCCTGAGGATCATCTCTGTTCTGTACCCAGGAGAAACAGATCACGTGAACTGGTGCCTTCGTTATTTAACATCAGTATTAACAAGTAAGTTTATTCAATCTCAGACAAAGCTAGATAAGGCGGTAGGAACAAACGGTGATGTGAAACAATAGCTAACAGCTCGGGTTTTTTCAGGGTTCTGTAGAGCCCACGCAGTGTGAAACGTCCACTGGCTGTATGAGATGAGTGGTGAAACGAGCTGTATGACCGTCCACTGACCTGGGTTTGAGCCACCTGTTGAGTATGGTGAGAGTTGGAGTGAACCTAGCTGTCTGGGTGCCCAACTAACGACGTGACGATCGTTTGGGGTCATCAGCTCTCCTCTACCTCGGCTCACAATACCACATATCTTCAAGCAGCTTAGTGAAAACCTTTTGGTAACAGGAAGCTAAAGCTTCTCCCAACTGTACAAGGTCTGATTGGCTCACTCCCTTCCGTTTCATGGATGTACTGGGGGTAAAGTGAAGCCAGCTGAGTGATATAGGGTCACACACTGGGGCCAAGAGTCCAGTGGAACTTACAGGTACATTTCCAAGGTTGAGAAAAGCTGGTTTGGGCCTTAAACTACGGGATTCTGTTGGTCGTGCCTTAAAAAACTACGGAGTGCAAGTGGAATCTATGTGTTAGGTTAGGGAGCATGTGTTTACGGGTATTGGTGGACTCAGTAACTTCTTAATCTAGTGATAATATTTTTTCCAGTTACTGATATTGTCTTGCTGTGTGTAATTAATATTTCTTAAATAATTTTGATAATATTGTTTTTTAATGTTTGTGTCACAAATTGAAACCAGAGTGATACTGTGATTTAGTTCCTTTAATGCATTTAATTTTTCTTTATAATTCTGATGTCAGGTATAACCTTTGTTCCCCAGAGTAGTGCTTAAGTTAGGTTAGGAGGTGTGCATCTGTTGGGGTAATATAATTTTGTTGAGTGAACTGAAGGCCTATTCAGGGTGGAGTTAATAAGTTCTTATTTTTTTATACCATTTTCTCAGTGCTGGATATTATTTTGTTGAGTGCCCTTAAGGCATTGTCTGAGTTTCTAATAATTGCAATATCATGTATAACTTTTATTTCCCAGAATAGTGTTTTAAGTTCAGGTTAAGAGGTGCGCATATGTTGGTGTACCATTATTTGATTGTGTCTGTAGTGTTGGAGGGAATATAAGTGTCAAATTTTACAGTGTGTCTCATTCATCCTAGTCACAGACACTTTCCTTCCACGGGTCACGGAGAATTCATGTTGTTAGTAAAGTTAAGTGTTCTTGTGCTGGTTCGGGATTTTTCTCAAAGGGGCGCTTCCACTGCAATTTCCATCTAATAATTAATAAACCCCAATTCAAGTGAGAAATTAAAGCTCCAGTAATTCCGACTGGTTACATATACATAGTGTACATATAATACACCATCACACTCCTTCACTATCACAACACTCACACAAGACCATTACACCCGCCAATGATATTTACACCCACACAAGAATTTTACATCTCATCTACCACCGTTACATTCACTTATAACCGCTAAATTTCCCATGACCATAACATTCCCAAATGACTCTTACATTCACCCATGACCATAATGTTCCCCCATGATCATCACACTCACCAATGACCCTTACTTTTACCTGCCATTTCAGGACATGGTAAAAACGTGACCACATAATACGTTTAATACTTTTGGGTCTCAGTACACTTCTTCACCCTTTCCTCCTCCTATCGTCACCTCTTTCCCTCCTTTCCATCTTTCTCTCTCAACTCAACTCTCCTTCCCTCTACTACTTTATCCATTAACCTATACTTCCTCACTCATACTCTACTTTCCCTTTATCATCTCTAAATCTTCATTTTTCCTTCCCTTCTTCTTCTTCCTCCCGATCCATTATCCCCTCCCATTCATCACACCACCTATGTTTCCATCATCCCATTACTCATTGTTAACCTTCCATTAGCCCTTCTTCTTGCCTTTCCCTCTATATCCCCTCCATCTCCTCCATCAGCATAAAAAATCCTCTGCACGTTCCTCTCTCCACACCTACTCTTCCTTCCTTTTTCCTTACCCCCATCCAAAAGGCATCTTATTTCCCACTCCTATCCCATATCCTCCACCTTATCTACCCAACCAGCACCCATTATTCGTCCTTTACTACCAGCAACCTTTTCCCAAAATCTCAACGGAACAGCTTCATCCATAAACAACAACCAACACATCTCCTTCACTAAAGATACCCAGCTTTCCTGCTTCACTAACACTACCCATTATACCTCCTCCACCACCAACGCTAATCAAACGTCCCTCATTATTCACACGGATTACGCTTCTCACACTACCAATACCAATCTTAATTTCATCAGTATCATTTCTGATTAAATTATCGACAGCTATTATATTCCCCACGCACCAACATCCACCTCACCAACATGTCTTCACATCTCTCCACTATTATCACCACACAATGAGAACTACACTATTATCACCACACAATGAGAACTACACTATTATCACCACGCATTGAGAACTACACTATTATCACCACACAATGAGAACTACACTATTATCACCACACAATGAGAACTACACTATTATCACCACACAATGAGAACTACACTATTATCACCACACAATGAGAACTACACTATTATCACCACACAATGAGAACTACACTATTATCACCACACAATGAGAACTACACTATTATCACCACACAATGAGAACTACACTATTATCACCACACAATGAGAACTACACTATTATCACCACACAATGAGAACTACACTATTATCACCACACAATGAGAACTACACTATTATCACCACACAATGAGAACTACACTATTATCACCACACAATGAGAACTACACTATTATCACCACACAATGAGAACTACACTATTATCACCACACAATGAGAACTACACTATTATCACCACACAATGAGAACTACACTATTATCACCACACAATGAGAACTACACTATTATCTGAGAACTACACTATTATCACCACGCATTGAGAACTACACTATTATCACCACACAATGAGAACTACACTATTATCACCACGCATTGAGAACTACACTATTATCACCACGCATTGAGAACTACACTATTATCACCACACAATGAGAACTACACTATTATCACCACACAATGAGAACTACACTATTATCACCACACAATGAGAACTACACTATTATCACCACGCATTGAGAACTACACTATTATCACCACACAATGAGAACTACACTATTATCACCACACAATGAGAACTACACTATTATTACCACACAATGAGAACTACACTATTATCACCACACAATGAGCACCACACAATATTATCACCAAACAATGAGTACCACGCTATTATCACCATACGAACGTCACAATATTATCACCACACAATGAGCACCACAAAATATTATCACCACACAATAAGCACCATATTATTATCACCACATAATGAGTACCACACTATTATCACCATACAATGAGCACCACACTATTATCACCACGCAATGAGCACCATACTATGAGCACCACACAATGAGCACCACACTATTATTACCACGCAATGAGCACCACACTTATCGCCACACTATGAGCACCAACTATTATCACCACACAATAAGCACTACACTATGAGCACCACACAATGAGCACCAACTATTATCACCACACAATAAGCACTACACTATGAGCACTACACTATGAGCACCACACAATGAGCACCACACTATTGTCGCCACACAATGAGCACCACACTATTGTCGCCACACAATGAGCACCACACTATTGTCGCCACACAATGAGCACCACCCAACATTATCACCACACAATGAGCACCATTCATTATCACCACACAATGAGCACCATACAAGCACCACCCAATATTATCACACACAATGAGCACCCCACACACATTATCATCACAATAACATTATCACTACACAATATAACTACACAATGAGTAACTAATACCAATATTATCACCCACACAACGGCACCACACACAATATTACCACACACAATGAGCACCACACAATATTATCACCACACAATGAGCAATTCACACAATATTATCACCTACACACAATGAGCACCTACACAATGAGCACCACAATATCACCACAAAATTATCATCACAAAATTACTTTCATCCCACAATGAGCACCACACAATGAGCACCACACAATATTATCACACACAATGAGCACCACACAATATTATCACCACAATGAGCACCACACAATACACATTACCACACAATGAGCACCACACAATATTATCACCCACACAATGAGCACCACACACATATTATCACACAATGAGCACCACACAACACATCACCTCACACACACAATGAAGCACACACAATATTATCACCACACAATGAGCACCACACAATATTATCACCACACAATGAGCACCACACAATATTATCACCACACAATGAGCACCACACTATTAACACCATATGAACGTCACAATATTATCACCACACAATATTATCACCACAAAATTATCACCACACAAAGCATCACACAATGAGCACCACACAATATTATCACCACACAATGAGCACCACACTATTAACACCATATGAACGTCACAATATTATCACCACACAATATTATCACCACAAAATTATCACCACACAATGAGCACTACACAATATTATCACCACACAATGAGCACCACACAATATTATCACCACACTATATTATCACCACACAATGAGCACCACACAATATTATCAACACACAATGAGCACCACACACATATCACCACACAATATTATCAACACACAATGAGCACCACTACTGTAATATTATCACCACACAATGCGCACCACACAATATTATCACCATACAATGAGCACCACACAATATCACCACACACGAGCATCACAACATTATCACCACACAATGAGCACCACACAATACACAATGAGCACCACACAATATTATCACCACACAATGCGCTCCACACAATATTATCACCACACAATGAGCACCACACAATGAGCACCACACAATATTATCACCACACAATGAGCACCACACAATATTATCACCACACAATGAGCACCACACAATATTATCACCACACAATATTATTACCACACAATGAGCACCACACAATATTATCACCACACAATGTCCAGCGAAGAAAACATTTCTCTCCTCAATTCAATGTCGTATGGCAATTCAGCATCTCGTGATCCTTCACCAAACATTTGTTTCTTCTTTTTGGGTCGACCCTGACGCTCCATGACTATCCCCAGATCATTGCAAATTTCTTTGGCATAGTTTACTCCATTACTCACTAAAAAGTAGCAACTTAATCTAAAATTACAGACTCAGAGTACAGTGAAAATGGATGTCTGACATAAGCCCCCCGACGAAAGCCACCCAGACAAAAGCCCCCCAGACAAAAGCCCCCTACTTTGATCGGGGTGGCTTTTGTCTGACAACCCTAACCCTAACCTAACCTAACCTAACCCTAACCTAACCAATAATTAACCACAGAGAAGAACAGTATATTTTACCCTCAACTATTTAATTATGTCCGTAACTTTTGAAAGCCCTTACTGTTGTCAGACAAAAGCCACCCCGATCAAAGTAGGGGGCTTTTGTCTGGGTGGCTTTCGTCTGGGGGGCTTTTGTCTGGGTGGCTTTTGTCGGGGGGCTTTTGTCTGTACCCCAGTGAGGATAGTGTCTTAGTATAAAATCGCAATGCTGTGAAACAAAATCTTAATATTTAATCTCAGTACCGCAGCAAAAGTCACATCAATATTTTTTAACCAATACTTTAATATTTCTCACCTAATAGTATTATGTCTTCCAACGAAGTAAATAACTGGATCGAAAACACAAGAGAACTTAAAAGTCGTCTAGCCTCCCCTCGTCTTGTCACGATGGAGATTTATGCAGAACTGAAGTGAATTGCTTGTAACTGGTGGATTGGTCGGCTGTACATGAACTGATATGACCCGAGACCGCATGGTTTTGCAGCTACTGGAGACGTTAATCCTTCCCTTTGTATCGGCGGCAAGTTAATCCTCGTCGTGTCTGACCTAACACCTGACCCACACCACATGAGCTCACTGGCGTACTTGTTTGAAGTTGTAACCTTAATCCTCAACAGGTTACAGGTTGTGTGTGTGGCGGGGGCGCATAGCAAGGGTGTAGCTCATGACGTGGCCGTGATGATGTGGGTCAGGTGTTAGGTCAGACACGACAAGGATTAACTTGCCGCCGATACAAAGGGAAGGATTAACGTCTCCAGTAGCTGCAGATATGGGTGATGAGCAGACCCAAAAGTGCCGCCGGGCAGACCACCCCCTAACTACGCTAGTGCAGGGGAGGGAGTTGGTATGGGCCAACATAACAGTTGACCTGGCTGCTCTGAGAGGAGCGCCAGGTACGTCTTGACCCTTCGGTGGTGTGTGTGGGTGTGTGTGTGTAATAAACTTTACGTCGCTCTTACATTATGACTCTACTAAACATGCCTTCATCGTGGTACACGCTGACATTAACTGTAATACGGTACTAGTGACTGATAATACTCTCTCTCGGTCTATCATTCTGTCATGCATAGTCAATAATTCATAACTACCTCTTCAGAAAACTAACAATATCAAATTTCTATTTCCTTTCTCGTTCATTTCCCTTCATTTCAGAAACCACTTTTCATGTAAATGTGGTGATTCCAGCCGAAGTCGGTTCACATTAACTTGTCTGTCTTGACAAAAAAGTACAGAAACTTATGGGATTCACGTGCAGCCAGGAAGCCAAACAGACCTTATAGTATTAGGGACATCCACTCACAAATATATCCCGAAGGAGTTTTTTTTTAATCCATCGTAATGTCCAACTATTAGAAAACAGTATCAGTGTTAATATTCAAAATTGATTATTCGAGAATCTTTACTTTTTGTCTCATTTCCCGTTGAAATATCAGTAATGAGCAGATCTCTCACAAATATATCAACGATTCGAATCCCGCTTGGTTCTTACACACGTGAGCAGGGTGTTATCCAGTGTGAACCTCACTGCCACACATCAAAGGTTACCCGCCCTCCGGCATTCTCCTCTACGAACACTGGATGGACCAACCGCCCGACCGGCTAGTAAGCTGATAGGTAGCACAGTACTACTATACTGGCCAACAATCTGTGCTTAATATGTTAATCTGCTTCCATCTGCGTTTTGTGTTTATCAGACTACTTTAATAGCCTCCCAAATACAAAAAAAGATAAAAATAAAATGAAAACTTCATTATTCGCGTAATAATGTTCACTACACTTCTCCCACAGCTTGTCCGGTTTATACTCTGCCGTTTGTATAAAATGGTAACAAGCTTTATTACAATTGACTATAGTTAGTAGCTGTAGCCAGAGAATTATTCACCCATAAACAATAATCACTCCGCTGACCACCTGATCACTTAATATATTTATTAGATCTATAAACAAAGGGATAAGACGAATCAAACTTGCATATACTCGTATGCCTTTATATATTACGAGAGGGGGTCAAAACTTGGCTCTCTAATGACAACTGAAATCCTAACACTGCTAACCTTACTAACTCATAGAGGCAACAACTTCTCTCTGTATTCTGTTTTGGAGATCTACCACAGACTTTTGAGCTATAACCCGATACTGTTAATAACAGTTTTTATGAGACTTTACAGTAAAGAATGTAAGAATATTATGGCAACTTTCTCTGTGTTATGAAGGAGCGTTCCTCACACCTGGTGCCAGTAACCATTCACCTGTGTCGTCTCGTCTAAATATCTACCTCCTTCCTGAAGACAAGTATTGAGTCAGGTCATCCCGAGAAAGTGTCGTCATTAATAATCCCTTTTCTATCGTCCTCTGCCTCTTCACTTTCTCTCTAAAATCTTCAAATCTTTCCTCAATTCATTTCCGGGAGGATATTGAGTCTCTCGGTAGTCTCTCTGGTCACCAATATGGTTTACGCCCAGGAAAATCCATTGGTGACTTTCTTACTTCTTTTGGGGATTTTATATTGTGGATGATGATGTGTCTAAAGCCTTTGATAGGGTGTGACACGAAACTGATCACCAGCCTTGTCTCAGCTGGTGTTCCTCTCTCATTCTCAACGCTCGTCTTCATTTAGCATTAGGGTCCTTCCACTCCTTGATGGATTGACCACTTCTTTCCTTCCCATAATATTGGTGTTTCTCTGTGTCTTCGCCCACCCCTCTTCTTCATTTCTTTAACTCGTAACTCAATCCGGTATTACTCTTAATTCAACTCTGCATTATTTTACCACCTCTCAAATCCACTCGACATGTCGCTCGATCTCGTTTTCACCTAATAACTACCATCTTTATAAACAGATCCGGATAGGATTATCTAGTAAGGCGGACGGACGTAACCTGATGAGTCAACGTTTCTATGATCCAATATTTTCCTCCTCCCTTTCAGAAAGTTCTCAGAATTTTACAGTTCCTGAATAAGAAATCACACACACACAACACATTCCGAAGACTCCTCTGGAGCTCCTCAGGAGAAGGACGAGATCACAATATTCAGGAAACATTCCCTTTCTGGATCACCCTTCTGAGGCGCTGGAACAAGTACAGCTCTGGAGCTTCTCGTATTGCCTAAATGTGGCGCTGTAGGGTCCATATCTCTAGGCCCTCACCGACCCCCGTTATCACCTCCAGTATACTGTACTACAAGACGCCAGGTGTTCGGGGTTATGGTACAACACCGATTGTTATAGAAAAAGTCATTTCCAAATTTTAAGACATTTTTATAACGGAAATAATAATGGACTCTAAAGCCGCCCCGCGGGTGTTGTGATAGGATGTTGGTAACATTTACGGAAATATTGATAACACTGCGGGAAGCTGATAAACATGAATGGATGTTTGTAACAGTGGTGGATGTTGGTAACACTGCGAGACATTGGTAACACTGAGGTGGCTCACATTGCCTCCTGGCTGGTAGTGAACCCACCACCACACAGACCCAGGCGAGGTACCATCAACCCACCACCACACAGACCCAGGCGAGGTACCATCAACCCACCACCACACAGACCCAGGCGAGGTACCATCAACCCACCAACACAGCCAAGTGATGCCCATCCTTACCACCACACAGGCCAGGCAGTACAGCAACCCCACCACCCTGGGCCAGGCAAAGTACCATCGCCCACCAACACACAGACCCAGGCAGGCTATCCAACCCACCACCACACAGACCCAGGCAGAGTACCATCGCCCCTGCCCACAGTGCCCATCGCCTACCACCACTGAACTGAGCAGGACCATCAACCCACCAACATACCCTGGGCCAGGCAGTGTAATCACAGACTGCAGTACCATCAACCCTCCACACAGACTGAGCAGTGCCATCCTTCCCTACTGAGCCAGAGCAGGTACCATCAACCCACCACCACACGACAACTACAATTACCACAGCTACATACTAAAGTTGATTTGGGTTAAGAAACGGATACTGTTGGTTTTATGAAGAATTATGTAGATGTTACGAGTTACACACATGGAGGATATGGAGATGGTGTAGGGAGGAGAGAGAGAACAATGAAAATAAATAATATCAGATAACAACAAAAATAGAGATAACAATAGAGAGAACAAAGTTTTTGATAATAATAAATACTTTGTACTAAAGAGGAGAGATGAAAGGAAGTAATGCGTCTTGATGCCGTAAAGCATTTATTATTTTGTTTATAACTATGATGGACTTGGGGAAGTAAACATGGTAATACTAAGACCAGAAACACATGACTCAACTAGACTTACTGAACCAGGAATAAGAAATTAGATGAGTCATGACTTTACTTCACAAAAAGAGGTGAGAGTTTGCCACACATATAAGAACGAAGAATGAGACAGATGAATGATAACAGTTGGACTAAACTAAACTTGTACAATAAAGACAATTATATGAGTACTGCGACTGTTATTAAAATGACTGATGCTGATAGACAGAATTTCATTAGATCATTAACCATAACAAGAAACTGCAAAAAACAGAGAATTTATAAATAGGACGAAAGAACAATGAGAAAAGTATAAACAGAGAGAATAACAAGTTCTGGTGACCATTGTTGAGGTTAGGTAATATTACCAACAGGTTATGGGGATTTGTTTGAGTCTACGCTGGAAAGAACAAAAAACGGCGAAAAGAGCAGAAACGGTGAAAAGAACAGAAACGAGGAAAAGAACAGACAACAGTAAACGAGTATTACATAACGAAAGTTACGTGACATAAGAATAATCCGGTGTAGGTACCAAAACCCGAGTGTTAATTTGTATTAGTGTACTGTATACGGAACCTAAGACATTGGCTTTCTCTTGGGCTGTGATGGCAGTTGTAAAATGTATTATGAGGACGGTTATGAGAGGATATAGTTGGGGTATAATGAGAAGTTGTTGCCAAATGAGTTAGATAATGACTAAGATATTCTGCCATTTGTGGATTCATAATAATTGGATTGTGTTCGGGAGTGAAGGAACGATTTGTTCCTTTTTGGTAGTATATGAGGCATGGTGACGCACATAGAGGCATGGTGACGCACATAGAGGCATGGTGACTCAGCACATAGAGGCATGGTGACTCAGCACATAGAGGCATGGTGACGCACATAGAGGCATGGTGACTCAGCACATAGAGGCATGGTGACTCAGCACATAGAGGCATGGTGACTCAGCACATAGAGGCATGGTGACTCAGCACATAGAGGCATGGTGACGCACATAGAGGCATGGTGACTCAACACATAGAGGCATGGTGACTCAGCACATAGATGTTAGTATTAGAAGATATAATAATTGTCATGTTTGTTTCAGTTGCTCTTTGGGCAGATATCTTGCACCAGGACAAGGATTGTTTTTCTATTTCTCTCTAAGTTCAGTGTGGGGGATAAAGACTTCCAGTCAGAAATTAATAGTTGTGAAGTGTCAGGAAAAGGGGATGACTCGACGCTGACGATCTAGATGGAGTGAGTAAAGCTCTCTCAAGCAGTCCCAGTCATCTATTTTGCAGTGTGTGTGTGTGTGTGTGAGGAGGAACTGAGAGAAGGCAAGCAGTGTAACGAATAATTAACTTCCTTCATAAATTAATGAAAACAAAACTTGATTGGGGACATAAGTAAAATACATTGCTTGTATTAGAGAATGGAATAATTATCACAGTAAAAACAAGAATTAAATACATATGAACAAACTCTCCTGCTACAATATAGAGATGATGAAACATGAGGTTGTGTGGAGAGTGAGTCCCCCCTCGGTGGTACAGCAGACTCCGGGTAAAGAGGGATGGCAGTGTGAGTTTTGTTTTGTTTTTCGAATTTCCAGGTTTTCCGGAGCCCGGGGTACAGTGAACTCTGTCTTACGGTATACTGGTGTCAGTTTAAGTGAACAATCTTAATTCTGGCACAATTTTCTGTATTTATAATATGCAAGTCAGAAGAAAAACCCCGAAGTATAAGGGCCTACTCGGAATAGGGGTCTATTTGGTCCCATGGCCTAATACAGATCAAATTTCAAACGAAAATGAAGATTGACCCACAATTTCAATGTATCACTTAAAATTCTTTAGGGACGAAGGGGTCCCAAGCCATCATAGGCCCCAGCCAGCCCCAAGTCCTAAACATAATGGTACATTCAGATGTTGTATATATTACATTGGCAAAATGAATTAGTTCCTTGTGTTGAAGGTTCTCGAGAATTGTGGGGATCTCTTCTGGCTAAATTGGGTCCAATTTATAGAGATTTCCGGCTTAGTTAAATCTGGTTAAACAAGGGATTACTGTGACAAATTAACGCCGGGAGAGTACTGGAGGTGAGACTCTTAAAGACAGAACAAGACGTGGACAGAGGAGACGATAGGTTGCTACCTCCACCTTCACAACTCTGGGATATTAACAGTCTGATATCTTCATACCCAAGTAATAATAATAATAATAAAAAATAATAATAATAACCTGACCTAACCTATCCTAACTTAACCTTACCTGACCTACCTTAATCTAACCCTTCCCCCTCTCTCCATTATAACAGCTCCCCAACAGCTCAGTTGACCTCTGACCCAGCTTGGAGAAGGTCGTGCCCGATCGCGCTCCCGTTAGAGACCAAGGAAAATGGCCGCTTTGGATCGTTGTGTCGTGGGGGAAGAGGAAGGGAGTGTGGGGAAAGACGACCTCCTTGCCACGCTGTTAAGGCAGCTGGGGCAGTTGAGGAGTGAGGTTGACACTCTAAAGGGGGAAAATGAAGCTCTCAGGACGGAACTCCTTCAGGTAGGTGTCCTGCTAGGCAGGACACCTGCGAAGGAAGAGCAGGCGTGGAGAGTGGTTGTCTCCAAGGGGACTAGGGTCAGGCTTAGGAAAGCTGACCAGGGTGTGGAGTGCAGTAACCCTTACCAGGTGCTGCAGGAAGCTGGAGAGGAAGAGAAGAGGCAGGACAGTATGGATCAAGGAGAGGAAAGGGCAGTTGTACAAACCCTGCCCACAGGTAAGGTCGTGGTAGTTGGTGACAGCCAGGTGAGGTTTAT
>NW_024722239.1:0-13989 GCF_018991925.1 Homarus americanus
TAGAGCGCGGGAAGTCGCATAGCATGAGGCACATTTCATATAAGCTATTAATAAATTGTTAATTGTATTTATTATATTATTATTGTTCTTAGTTACTTAGGTTAATTGTATATTTATGTATGTTATTAATATGCATCATTGTCTTACTCTGTTAAGTTCAAATCAAGAGAGTATTAATTAATTTTATAAGATATCTAGCAAATGTCTGGATCACGTGAGATAAGACGCGCTTCTCACCGGCGTACCCACCAGAGTTGCCAACTTAGCGACTTTGTAGCTAGATCTAGAGCTTTTTGTTTTTTTCTAGCGACATTTTAGAGCGATATCCACAGAAGTCTAGCGACTTTCTGGATACTTTTGGACTGTCCATGAAAACTCGGTTTTCCTAATTTCGAGCCATAATATATAGCAACGGGGTTACAGGGACAATGCATTTGAACGGGTTGAACTCATAAAACAACTTCGTCAACGCTTACCTGACAACATTCGTGTGCTGCAGTCTATTTCTTTTCTGAATGCCGATGAATGCTTGAAGCCTATTAAATCAGATATACTTGGTTTGGCACACTTATTTACAGAAGATTCCAGCACCCTTACCAAGATTGATTTCCAGTGGAAAAAACTGCATCACACAATCTGGACAGAAACATCTAACACCCTAAAATTGTGGTCAAAGTGGCAAATTACAGAGATGCGAACGGTGAAAACCCTTACCATGATCTGGCTGAAATTGCACTCGCTGCCTTATCTCTTCCGTCCATTATAGTCGGCATTATGAAAATATAATTTACATCAAATTACTGAAGGGGGGGGAATAATAGCTAGCGACTTTCCATGGAAGATTTAGCGACATTTAGCTACTTTTAGGTGCCAGTCTAGCGACATTTGAAAATCCGAGTTGGCAATCCTGGTACCCACGCTTCTCACCGGCGTCCCTACGACGCCAGTTGCGAAAATCCGCGGCAGTGGTAAGACGCGTCCATTGTTCTCAAGCTTTGACCTTTGTCTTAGTGCTTTATCCAGCCTTCTGCAATGCCCTTGGGGTATCAGATATTAGTGACACGTTTAGTTAGGCCTAGGAAGGGATCCTGGTGGTAAGGAATCTCCTGTTTGGTAGGGATAATCATTTTGTAGTGATTGTTGTATATATATATTTCGTATGTCTTGTGTAATGTTAAGTAATATTTGTTTGGTCTAACTCCTTACAGTATATTTTCGCCCTTCCGGCATCACTCTTATTTTATTATACAATTACTTATTCCCTTAAATTCATGTTTGCTAATCATTACTCCCTTTAAAACATAAATCGAATTAATTAATTAATTATCTTTTGTGATTCACTTATTTCAACTGTTCTTACTTTTTCAAGTACATTTAGTTGAGTAGGTTTTTGGTGGAGATAATTATTGCCGTGTTCCCTAATTGTACCTTTATTTGTTAATAACTTGGGGTAGGATTCACTCCCCAAGTATTAAGGGTAGTGGGATCGCGACAAGTGGGGGCCTTCCCGGAACTAACCGCCATTGTTGTCCTATCAAGTGCCAGGTGTTGTTTCATCGCTAAGTATTTTTGGATGCAAGTTGCTGTGTTCACAGTGTTCAATTATATTGCTCCTGTTATTGCTTAAGCTACTGGTGAGTTAACACTTATCTTGTGTACCAGGTGTTTGGTTAATCCCTTGCTGTGTTTCACAGTTTATTGCATTTTGATATTATTAATTAGCTAGCTAGTTTATTAATTAGCTAGCTAGTTAGCTTAGCTGCCACGGTTACTTTTTTTTTTCGCTACTCGATTTTGAGTTCAACATGTTTGACCTGGAAAGCTTTTTGGCTTCACCTTCAGCCGAAGTACTGAAGGGGCTTACTAAGGCAGAGTGGCAATCCCTCGCTGCTTATTATGAAGTAGAAGGCCGCTCTTCCATGAATAAGGCTAGGTTAGAAGAGGCTGTCCTCAACTACCTTATTGACAATGAAATCATAGCCCAACCGTCGGGAAATTCAGATGAAATTGTTACACCAAGTAATTTGGCCTTACAAGTTGAACTCAAAAGACTCGAGGTGGAGCTGGAAACTCTCAAACAACGAGGTTTGGCTCAAGGTAGTAATACTTCAACATTCAGTGTAGACAAATGTCTCAACAGTGTTCCTAAATTTAATGAGGAAGAACCAGACAAATTCTTCTCTCTTTTTGAGAAAATTGCCCGACTTAACAAGTGGCCTGTTTCTCAATGGTCTCAACTTATTTATAGATCTTTCACTGGTAAAGCATTAGATGTGTTTTCTGCCCTCTCTGAGGATCAATGTCGAGACTATGCCCTTGTTAAGTCCGCGGTTTTGAGCGCGTATAAACTTGTTCCTGAAGCCTACCGGCAACAGTTCCGTAACTGCCGGAAGACTGACAAACAAACATTTGTGGAGTTCTTCAGGCAGAAACAGGTTCTTTGTCGGAGGTGGATTGAAAGTGAGTCTGCCCATGTAGAACATGACAAGCTTGTTGAACTAATCCTGCTAGAGGAGGTTTGAAAGTGTATCCCAGGCGACATTCGAGCACACTTGGATCAGAGAGGTATCTGTATTCTGGCTGATGCTGGTCCAGTGGCTGACCATTATTCCTTAACTAATAGAAATGTAAATTCCAGGTCTTATGCTCCCACGTCCCAGTCCTTCACTTCCTTCAAGTGGCCCACACCAACATCTACATCGGGGTCCCTGCCTCTTGTCATACCGACCCGATCCTCAGGTTCTGCATCATCTACCCCAGGTGAGCCCATGGTCCATGGGACAGGTGGATCTACTCCTACTGGTGAGACAAACTCTAGTTGCAGGTACTGTAAGAAGCCAGGACATGTCATCAGCGACTGTCTCAAGTTAAAGAAAAGAAATTCCTCTCACCAAGGATCCCCCGCTCTTTTGGTCAGGGTGGCCGAGCAATCTGAGAAATTATTGGAGCCCTGTGTCACTGCCCTCAGTCAGACTGTTGCCCTGGATGCTTCCCCCTCTTCTATGATATCAACCTTTGAACCATTTTGTTCTCCTGGTTCCTTAGCTTTGGATCAATTCAGTCAACCCATTTCTGTTAAACTCTTGAGAGACACAGGCTCAGCCTCTGCTTCCGTTTCTGGTTAGCTGGGTGCTTATGAACGGACTGGGCTATGTCACGTTAGGAGTAGTAGATAGCTTACCTGTAGAAGGGGTCTCTCTATTGATAGGAAATGACCTCGTTGGCGACATGATGTTCCCTAATGTTGTGATCTCATCTTGTCCCACTGCCGAGAATAATACTGTGCAGTTAGAAGTAGACTTTCCATCTTGTCCCACTGCCGAGAATAATACTGTGCAGTTAGAAGTAGACTTTCCAGGGTTGTTCCCTGCATGTGCTGTGACCCGTAGCATGAGCCGCAGTACAGAGGCAGAAGAGACTAGTGAAGTTGATGAAGTTTCCCTCCAGGACTGTGAGAAGTCCGAGGATAATCTTATCCAACCGGACCATACTGATCTTGGTCTCAGTGAATTTTTTGAGGATTCCCCACAACCAGATAACCTCCAGAGTAGTTCTGATGGAGATAGGAACCCAGATGTCACTAGTTTTGGTTCCTCTCCTATCACTAGGAGTAAGTTTATTGAGCTACAAGCAGGGTATCCTGAGCTAGTAGGTTTTCTCAATAGGTCAGTTACTGAGACAGAAGCTGAGCAAGAATCAAATTGCTACTACACTAGGTCTGGTGTATTAATGCGGAAGTTCCGTCCCTCCAATTCTCCTGCCAATCACCCTTGGTTAGTTCATCATCAAGTTGTTATTCCCAAACCTTTGTGGCAGGACATACTTAGTATCGCTCATGATGGGGTGGGTGGTCATTTAGGAGTTGGGAAGACTTATGCAAAAATTTTATCCCAGTTCTTTTGGCCTAGGATGAAGAAAGACGTCAGCTCTTACTGTCGCACTTGCCATGATTGTCAGGTGGCGGGGAAACCGAACCCCAGTGTTAAACCATTCCCTCTGCAGCCTATCCCAGTCATTGAAGAGCCCTTTAGTAAGGTGGTCATAGATTGTGTCGGTCCCTTACCTAAGACCCCTCGTGGTCATCAGTTCTTGCTAACCATTATTGATTGTGCAACCCGTTATCCTGAAGCCATTCCCTTGCGCCGCATCACAGCGAAGAATGTTATCAAAGCCTTAACCCACTTCTTCACTCAAGTAGGCCTTCCTACAGTGGTGCAGTCAGATCAGGGTTCCAATTTTACTTCCCGGTTGTTTAATCAGGTAATGCAAACCCTGGGAGTCCGACAGTTGAGGTCTTCGGCCTATCACCCTCAGTCACGGGGTGGTAGAGAGATTTCACCAGACACTAAAACTCATGTTGCACACCTTCTGTCTGGAGACTGGGAAGGATTGGGACGAGGGAGTTGACCTGCTTTTGTTTGCTGTTCGGGACAGTAAACAAGAGTCGCTAGGATTCTCGCCCTTCCAGCTCGTCTATGGACATGAGGCGCGAGGGCCTCTTAAGGTGCTAAAAGAGTGTTGGTTGAGTGATCAGAGCGCGACGCCCTTAGCTTCATATGTGGTCCAATTCAAGGAGAAGTTGCGTCTGGCTGTAGAACTTGCCCAGTCCAACTTAAGGTGTGCTCAGGTGAAAATGAAACTGCATTTTGATAAGGCCCATCAGGCAAAACCTAGAGAATTCCAAGTGGGGGAGCAGGTGTTGGCCTTCCTGCCCTTACATGAACACCCTTTTAAATCCAAATACAGTGGTCCATATGAAGTACTAGAAAAACAGGGGTCCGTGAATTATGTGATTAGCACCCCTGAACGGCGTAAGAAAAAACGCCTTATCCATGTCAATCTTTTAAAGTCATATCATGTTCGTAACGAAACCCTGGGAAAAGCAGTTGCTTGTGTTGATCAATCCTTGCCAAATTGTATCATTGTGCCAGAGTGTAAGGATGATAAAGATCAGTGTTTTTCTGAAATAATGAATGGGTCTAGTGTAAAAGTTGAAAACTTCGACTATCTTGGAGGACCCCAGTGCTAAGTTGTGTCATCTCTCTAGTGACCAAGCCAATAATATAAAGTCTATTACAGGAGTATCTTATTATAGTTGGTGATTACCCACTCTCTTGTTCAGTGCTGGAGCATGACGTTGAGACCAGGGGAGCCAAGCCAATCCAATCCAATCCGATATGGCCCTAGATGGCTCTCAGGATGACTGAAAGTACTGTATTTTGGTTTCATGTCATCACATCCTTCCATTTTTGTTGTTGTACTGTTTGGCAGGTCAGTACAGCCATCTTTCAATTTGCACAGATTAATTTGAAGGTTTTTGAAATCTCACTACTGAAGTATTAAATTGATACCTGTTTTTAAAATACTGTAACACAAAGCTTTTTTGAATAGCAGGGTTTTGAAAAGAATGCCATTGCACCGGGCAGAGTATCTCTTTGCTTTCTTACTTTACAAAAAAAAAGTAGCGTCACCCGAGTCATTGAGATCCGGAAAGCTCCCCCATCACCTGCTGTCATCTGACTCCCTCCCCCAGTAACCCTCCACCACCACTTAAATTATATTTTTTTATCACTGTATTATTATTGAATTAATGTATAATAAATATTGATGGAAATAGAGAAACAAAAAGTTTCGATGGTGAATCAATTTGTTGTGACAGCCGACGAGGCTCTTTATTGTGTTAATATTTAATCAATTAAATTCTTAAAGGTTTACTTTATTTATTTTTATTCTCTTTTAATTTACTTCACTTTTTGTTTGGTTACGCCTAGAACCTGCTGGATATTTAAGTAAATTAAGAGACGGCGTAACAGTTTTGGCGACCTTGCCAGGATTCACTAACGATCTTTTGACACTTGTGATATTTTTTTCTAAGCATGCTGATGGATTTGTTTTGAGGCATGGTAGGACTAACAATGGTAATTTTGTGCGTAATAATTTTGTACATGACAAGAGGAGATTTTGACTCGTTCGCCACCTAATGGGGTGTCCTAATTTTCTAATTTAATTGTAGTTTCTGTGGAAAGCCGGGTCATAAGGCGTATTTTTGTTGGACAAGGCCGGAGCCAAATAAGGTGAAGCACGAGAGGTTGCAGTTTCGGTTCTCGCCTCACGAGACTTTGATCTTTTCCAGGAGAGTTTTGGGAAGGACCCAGACGTTGGTACCTTTCGTCCCTTTTTGTCACAAGGCACCGTAGAAGTTGACCGTGTCGAAACACCAGTCACTATTTTGAGAGACTCGGGTTGTCACCAAACTCTCATCAAAGAGGGTGTTGTTGCGGTGAGGAAGACTGACAAAACGTCGTTTTGGGCGCCCTTTGGGGTAAAGGTGCAGCTCCTTTGGTTTTTCAGGTATAGCTAAACGTAGCCGGTGAGCACGAGCTGCCTGTGTTAGTACGTGTCAAGTCTCCTTGTTGCTAAAGAGTGGACCTCATACTCGGTAACGATTTTGCTGCCACATTGACGTTCCAGGTTTTTAGTTGTAAAGGAATTTGAGAAAAATTTTTGTGAAATGGTAATACTAAGAGATTCTTATGGTCATGGGTGGGCTTGGGATTGGTTCTATAGAAAGATTTCTTAGTAATGATAAGGCATTTGTCTATGAAAGATCTAGGGTACTGAAGGTTCAAGCCAATATTATAGATATATTTATATTCCTCGTCAATAAATTCCGGGCTGCAAATTCTCAAAGCACGTAAAAACAATGATGAAAATACTGACTGTTTGACTATTATGGTGGGCAGAATAATAATGAATGTATGAACACACATGAGTAGGTTTCCTATAAATACTGAACTTAAAGGTGTTACCTATTCTGTGGATCAGACAGTCTAGTAAAGGCAATTTACAGTCATGCTCTAAATCCACAGTGAATTTGAGCAAGGGGGCTAAGTTGTTAAGTTGTGGCAGTTGAAAAGAAACTATTAAGTAATATTTTACCACCTTCAGCAGTCTGGTTTAGATATGATGATGATGTATTATGTCTCTGGCCATGTAATGAGGACCTAAAAGCATTCCTGCCACAACTTAACAACTTTGCCCCCTCGATCAAATTCACTGGAATTAGAGCCACATTTTATCAAAAGCTTTTGATACGTCTCTGAGAACAATATTGCACTGGTTTTTATTGCTGACGGCATTAGCTATTGATTCTCAAATTAATGCAATAGCCGTGTTTGTGCCTCGGTTCTTTCGGAATCCGTGTTGTCTGGGGTTATATTTGTTTTCCTGTTCTAGATAGTTTCTGAGTCTGCTGTTGACTATTTTTTCTAGTATTTTCCCTGGTGTTTCTAATAAGGATATAGGTCTGGGGAAGTGTCCTGTTGCTAGTGAAGCGTTAAAGATCTGTGGGTATGTTTTGAAGGACTGTTTTGTTTGTCTGACTTAGTCCAGGTGCTTTATTTTTAAAACTGGTTATTATGTTTCTTATGTCTTTGTGGTGATTGGCAAGGTTAATGTGTCTGCACTGATTAGTATGTTGAGGTCTATTGTTCTTGGTGGTTGCCATTTCTGTGTGTTTAGTGTAAGGTGTGTTGTTACCATCTGTTGTGTTACTCTACAATAGTTTCTGTTTCTTCTTCTGTCATTTTATATATGTTACTCCAGAAATTTCTGAAGATCAGTTCTTTTTCTACAGATTCTCTAGCTTTTACCCCGTTGTCGTCTATAAGATGGCTGTTATCTATGGAGTTAGTGCCCATTAGTTTTTTATTTTACTCCAGAAAAATTTTGGGTTGTGATTATCTGGTTCCATTTGTCGTTGTGTGATTGTTTACATATTTCTTTCAGCTCTTCCTTTAGGTTTCTGAAGAGAGTTATTGTTTCTTGGTTCCGGCCGTGAGTATTTGTATGTTCTAGTATATTATTCAGTCTTGTCTGGATTATCTTCTGTTCGTGTGTTAATTGTGCGTGGGGTAGTGTGCGGTAAGTTGTTTTGGGGGTGTTATTTTCCATGGCTGTGGTGACTTTAGAGTACCATGTTTCCAGGGCTATGTCAATGTCTGCTGTGTTTTTATGTTGATGTATTTGTTCGTTTGTGTTGAGTTCTGCCTTAAAACCCTCCCAGTTTGCTCTGTTGAAAGAGAATCTAGGGATGGAGGGGATTTGTATTGGTGATGTTGATAGAGTGATAATTATGGGCAGGTGATCGCTAGTGGTGGTTGGTCCAGGTTTCATGTGTGAATTCAAATGGTGGTCTCTATTGGTCAGAACCATATCCGGCTTCCCGGTGCTTCCTGCAGCTATGTAGGTTTCGAAATCTGGGCCCAGGTGTGTGATGTTGCCGTTTTCTAATAGGTCGTGTATAATCTTCCCCCTTGGGTTTCTGGTTCTGTGTCCGAGTATGGTGTGTGTCGCATTTAAGTTTCCTATAAAATACTGTATGCTGGTGTGTTACGTCTCATTAGTTTTAGTAAGTCGCCAGTCGGGAATGTTTGTCGTCGGCAAGGTAAATATGTTGTTCCGATTGTTATTGGGCCTTTAGTTGTGTTGATTTCGACTGCTAAGAAGTAGGTTTGGAAATTGTCTATGAGTGTATGTTCAGTTGATGTGTGTAATAGTTGAAGAGTTTTATTTTGTCACTGTTTTTCCGTCGGTGTGAGTTTATGAGAATTATGTCTGGGTCTATGCTGTTGTATATGTTTGTCAGTTCTGTTTTTCTTGTATGTGTCCAGGCCAGGACGTTGTGTTGTATTATTTTCTGTGTTCTGTTTTGCGTAATCGTGGGTCGCATGAACTTGACGCGTGTTGTTCGGTTGCTCGGGTCTCTCCGGGGGAGAGTCTCTCTCTCTTCTCCTTCAGTCCTGTTCTTATTTTCTTGAATTTGGATAAGTCTACGTTCTCGATTTTGTTGTATTTGCTGCTTATTTTTCCTCCACGTATTAGTGTTTCTATGAGTCCCTCTTCATATGTGTATTTGGTTGTTCCTTCTTTAATATCTTTTAACAATCTCTCATTTGTTACAGGGAGTTGACCGAGTAAAACCTGATTCCTATGCTGTCTCCGACGTCGGCTGGCCGTTGACCGGTGGGGTTCTCTCTACGTGGTCTTGCTGGTGTTGACTTAGCTGATTGGTTGGTTGTGTTCTCTAGGGTCTTGTGGTTATTTGGGAGTGGGTTGTATCCATTGCAGTCTCTGCTCCTGTGCAATTTTCTTGTTGTGTTATTTTATCTTCCCTTTCTTTGCTGGTGATTCCTAGACTGTTTTTGGTTATTATTTTGAAAATGTCTGCTGATGGGGCATTGTGTGGGAAGTTTACCTGTGGTAGGTTGTTCGCTGCCAACATTTCTCTGATAGTTTTTCCGAATGTTCCCGTGTTAGCCACGTTGATTATGTGGGCATGTATCGGTGTGGCTAGTATGGTGAAGGGTAGACCCTCGTTAAAACGGACCCCTTTAATCCCGATATCGGAGGAAATCTGAATTAAGCGAGGGACTGTCCGTGTCAAATTTCTGGTTCTGGGATTGTCCGATAGATGGCGCGTGCGTGCCATCTGTAGTGTCTTGCAACTTTGTTATTGCAGCATAGGTTTTGGTTGGGTAAGTTTCTATATGTTTGTTCGATTTTTCCTTTTCCTTCATGTCTTTGATGATATCCTTCCTTACTGGGCATCGTGCTGCCAAAGTGCGGTGATGTCCTTTGCAGTTCGGGCATTTTCAATTTTCATTACGTGTGTCTTTAACTTCCATATTTTCATACGTGGTACAGTTTTGTATCAACTGTGGTCAGGTCTTCTTCATGAGAGTGCTCTTTGTACAGCACAGCTTAAGCATTCATTAGTTATTTTGACAGATAACTAGTTATAAAGGATAGATCCTGAAATCCTGTTTGATAATAGAGCCTAAAAAGAATTAATGAGATCCCATCCTCCTCCTTTGATGTCATCATAAGAGGTCAGTGGATTATGTGGGGTTGATTCTTCTTCCCGCTCAGTGATAAAGTCTGACAAGTAAATAATTGGTAACTCATGTGCTGTGAAACCTTGAGAGTGATTTCCATACCTTCCAAGCCACCATGGACAACCTTGCTTTGTCAAACATCTGATCATGGGACATGGTTAGGGGGAAGTTGGCTGATGGTCAGTTTAGCCCTAATCACTCTAGTTTAGAGCTTCCAAGGGTTCCAAGCCCTCAAAGTTTGGTGGACACATTTACAACTTAATCTTTATGATGTTATTAAAAGACATTATGCAGCTTAGAGAGCTGCCATCAGGTAATCATGGCTATGCACACAACTGTGGGAAATGGACATGAAATGTTGGAGATGATTATGATGATATCAGCCTTTTCCTGCTATGGGTGGAGAGCAACTGAAACAAGTTGTCGTCACTCCTTCTACTTTATAGTTAAGATTTCAATTGTGTTTAATTACCTGTTTCTGAAAGAGACTTTCTTGTTGCAGGTGACCTTCCTGGAAATTACCGAGACTTAGTGTGCTTTGAAAAAATCCTCTGGAGAGTGGGTCCAGGACTTACACTTGCAAACTTCCTGTTTCTTGGGTTGAGGTGAGTGTTCTTCTTCACTGACAACATGTTTGTTTATTTCTGTGAATTAATATGTAGTAATATCGAGATAATATGCATGTTATAATAAAATTTTGGATAAAATTAGAGCAATACAGTCATGGGGCGGGGCATCTTTTCTCAGCTGAGAAAAAAATTAAGTACAGATGCTCCTCTACTTGCGAAAGAGTTACGTTCTTGAGGCTTGTTTGTAAGTCCAACTTTACTCCTGTAGATACCAAACTTATTGTAAAAACTGAAAAGATGATGGATATTTAGCCCAGCTATACCCTTAATACAGCCTTAAAACCTGGCTCACTCTTCTCCTCTTAGGTAATGTTTGTTTTATCTGGAATTTTCTTGAACGTTCTTAAGTAGAGGAGCACCTTTATAGTGGTGTTTCCTTATTATTTCTCACTATTATACTTAGCAATATTATAAATCTCTGGCTAATAATAGGGACGGAAAGATAAATACTGATAGGCAAATGAGTTTTTTATTATTATTTTATTTTGGGGGGGTTTATGAGGGGGGTGTAAGATGAGTGCTGTTTTTGGTGATCATTAACTTGTTTTACAGTATTAGTCCACAATAATAAGAAAATTTGGGAGAAAAAATTCGGTTATTGTTGGGGTTGAGGCAACTAGATATGTCTGATTACAGCAAATGTGTTATTGTCAATTTGTAGGTGAAAGATTTTATCCTCAATAGATGTAGGTTAACATTACACCTGGAGGCAAATGCCTAAAGAAGGAAGGATATTCCTTTTAGTTGTGTGAACAAATATTAAACAAAGTATATTATCATAAGTTTTCTTTTACAGAAAAGATGTATACTACTCCCACGAGGAAAGAACGACTATCTTTGATTATATCGTCAAAACGAAGAGGTTCGGAGAGGTTAAAGGCACAGTGTTTGGCAGGATATGGCCGAGGCCCAGGTAATACTACACCTCTTACTGCAGTACCTGTTCCTGTTATAGCACATGAACCATCATGTTTATTAATACTCTACTTGTTTTATGCATGCATACATACAGTCAGCCCTAAACATACACGGGGGTTAGGTAAGAGAGATACCCATGAATGTTAAAAATCCGTGTACTTTTGCCTCCCCCCCCCCTAAAAAACCCCTGGCCCCCCCATGTCCTTATTTACCATGTATACCTGTGTGTAGTTCGAGTTTTTAAGACCAAATTATTTGGCAAAAAATTAGGGGTTGACCTCTAAACGGCTAATAGTTTCGTTAGGTTGAAAAATATTTACCAGGAACTACCAGTAAACAATGGAAACGACGCACCACCGGCTGTGAGTGTCGGTACAGCTGCCAGGGCAGATCTCTTGCATCATAATAGCAAGCCCAAAGTAACCAAATGCATGGTATGGTATACACAGTATACTGCTAGATCTGGGGGTCACTAAATCTAAGGGGATAATTTAACTCTAATCTTAATGTCTAAGGGTCTCTGCCACCAGACCCCCTCTGGACAGCATGTAGCTCGTTAGGTAGCAGGCAGAGTGGACTAGGCATTGGGTTAGGTTTTCCATTGACCAGATCGATGAGGGTAAAGAAGGGGGAAACCATAACATGTCTTAATTGATTTATTCCTTCTAAAACATACTGGTAAAAACAACATACATGAATTGGCCTTCCTCAGAAGAACAACAGAATTTTGGTTACCCAGCTGGGCCCCAGACTCCTACATTACTGGCGGGTCATCCACCCACTTATTGCATAACAATCGGTGAACGCCGTATCTCGGTCGTTCCTTCTTACAATATCCCTTAACACATCAGACTGTTCCACTGGTGTGGATTTTAGCACCGTCGGTTATCATACATAGTAGCACCATCTCAACACACCTGTTACACTCCATACCTGCAAGTATGTGACTCCCTGTGACTTTTAGGTATACACAACGGGCACCTCGTTCGCACACCGCCCTCGGTGGGTAAAGACGAGGGCTTCACCTAGAGACATACCAGCACTATTTCTACGCCTGGTATTATAGGTCGCTCCAAGTGACGACCGCAGTTTCTCACGGTCTCCTTAGTTGTGACTATTCATGTGGAGTGGTGCGCTGGGAATCCACCGGTTCATAGTGGACTGGTATAGTGGGGAGTCATTCCCCACCTGGTGTGGCGCTCAAGGAGACAATGGCGGTCGGGCGGCAAGATACCCCGACCACGTGGCACCTGTGGTGACGGCAGAACGGGAAAGACTAAGCAATAATGCCTGACGGGCGGTTATCCCACCCCTTAACACATCCCTATCACACTTATATATCCGGCAAAGCTTTAAACTGTAGTAACTGCTATTTATCAACCTTACTTGTAGGGCGGGATATAGCCCGCTAGGACACTGACCTGTGGTGACGGCAGAACGGGAAAGACTAAGGCCGGCTTCCCGCCGCTTCTCGTCACATAGGCCTACAGTTTCCAATCCTCAATTTACACTTTTGTTTCTTATGGTTCTCACCTGAACACTTCACGGTATCTTGTCACTCATTTCTTATAAACACATATATTAATCCTAAATTACACACTAAGGTCAGGTCTTGGTTTGCTAGTGCTTGGTTAAATGCCTGGGATTTTAATATCAACGGGCATCTGAGGCGGGTACATGACGCGCCTTGAAACAAAAGCCGAATGATCATGGCGGGGGTGTATCAACTTCACTTAAAAACTGTAATGAGGGATCCTCCTCTCACACAGTGCACTATTTGAACACAGACATAAGGTTCTCTGATCACTGTACCTGTCGTGGGTATATGTCACGTGAGGCTACGAGGTGTATTAAATTCATACCGACGCACACACGATATTTCCTTTCCAGTATAGTTTCTAGATCACTGTCAACACCTCACATAGTTCTGATACATTTATCCTTTTTCCAGATCATTGTTCTCATGTATTTTCATATGATATCTGTTGGAGTTATGTTCGCTCCACGCTCACAGACGTAAATAGTAGGACCTTCAAACCCTGATCCACACTTAGTCTTACAGTACCCTAGTCCGGCTCAACTGGACTTTAACATTCATCTTATGCCTACCCTGAGTGATCCTTAATGCTATGAATACATACACGTGATATGATATAACTATACCTGGGTACAATACAACACAGGGTCTAGGAACCTTGAGTAGGTGAGTTGTCCTTTCTCAATGTTTCCCGTTTTCTGGGGTTCTACAAGCGCTGTGCATTTGAATGTTATGTAGCGTAATATGAATTAGATGGGATTTTTAGGGATGACAATGATGTGCGCAGTACAACAGGACGATGTAAAACAAAGTATTCATTTTTTAAAGTTTATTTATAGATACTGTACATAAATTTTTGTTCATTACATTTGAAACATCAATCTTTGTTAATTAAATTTGAAACAAAAGAAAACTACTATACCATATTCTCATTAAAATATTACATCACAAGTATATTTTACCTTAACTGTGACTGAATGAATATATTCTCAGAAATAAATATGAAAAT